>NW_010138458.1:0-38096 GCF_000699245.1 Pterocles gutturalis
AAAAAAATATATATATATATATTTATATACCCAGAAAGAAGCTCAGTACTTACACCGGATGGAGAAGACAGAACAGACTGAATGAAACAACATCACTGTGATTTTCACTGTTACCTTCAAAGAAGTCAGGCTTTCAGCTTAATCTGCACTTCTTCTAATGTAAGAAACACATTACATTAGGTTTTGGGGGAGTTCCTATTTACTTTGCAGATGCTCTGAATAGACTTTGTCTATTTCTTCTTACATTCCTTTTTCCAATATTTTACCATTACTTTGTGCAACTGCTAAAAGAAGAGGAAAAAACATAGAACTCCCTGTTAAAGCTGGATATGGGAGAATAGACCTTACCAATACCAAGCCTACTTGAACTTTTGCCTTTTGGAGAGGTTCCATCTTAAAGGGACATATTACCATGGCAGCTTGCCACAGATCACTGCTCCTGTAGTACAGTCAGGTACGGGCAGCCGTGCTTGTCTGGTATTTTAATACCTGACTGCTTCAAGTCAGATGTCATTCCAGAGCTATTACCATTACTCAGAAATAGCTGGAATGATAGCTGTAGGCAGTCCACCATTTTCAGGAGAGATATTGGTTTCTGGGTAGTCCTGAAATGTGCAAAGCTGTGCTATAGTATTTCTTCTAGACATGATTTCAGTTACAGAACCTGGTTATCAGTCCCCATTGGCCTTATTTATAATCATCTGCTGTATGCAAAGATGAAGCATCATTAAAGTGATATTATTATTCATGAATGCATTTGGAAAATCTCATTCATCATACATCCCTTAGAATAACAACTATAAGCAAGGTCATTCATCTTTCTGGGATGTTGCAAATTGGAAGCATCATGACTAACCATGGTGCTTTGCTTATCAAAACACTAATTTTCATTCTTATATTTTGTGGATTTTGGGCCTTTTGAATGCAGTGGAGAGAATGCTGCCTCAAAATACCAAAATAAATTGTGGATCTTATTTGCCATTCTCCTGAGGCAACAAACATCCTACTGCAGGTGGGGAAGACCTCTTCCCACAGGAAAATGGTTCACGATGTTTCTACAAAGGGATTTCTGCCTTATAAGCTCTATAACTTCTTGGTATCATCCAAAGGTCACTTGAATGGAGCAGAATTTGTAACAAGCTGGACAGTGATCCTAAGTGACATTTCACAGCTATGAAATACAGGGACAATCTTCACAAACTACAGGAAAACACTCCTGCATAAAAGGAAACAAAAATAATTTTCTGAGTTTGGAGATATCTTAATTAAAACCTATGGGGAATGTAGGCAATAAGAATGAACCCTTTTAAAGAAATCAGTCTTTTTTAGAAAATTTATTAAACAACATAACTGTCAAACTTAAATCTTCAGCCGAATCAACAGTGGTTATCAGTCTTCATGGCTCCATCTGTTTGAGTGCCACCATCCTAACACACATCAGTTCTGACTCTGACCTTTCAGTGCTTGGATACCAGCTTGATAAAGAAAGATAATTAAGTACTAACAGAGATATGTATCGTCTCAGAGGCAATATTCAATGTTAGATAAACTCAAGCTATTGATAGATAGATACAGGAGGTTCTCTGTGTGTTTCTAGTGCCAGGAAACCCAGCAATATTCATCATTCTTGTATGCAAAGCACATGTAAAAAGACTAACTTCTAGTCTTTTGAGGATATCACCATGTAAATATATACTCCTTACAAAAACTGCATTATAAAACCATTTGTCTTTCTTGAATGGCTAAAATAATTCCCTAATAGCAACCATTAAAATTTTCTTTCACAAAAAGCAAAAGGAAGTAGCAGACATCAGCAAACCTGTCACAGAAGGATTTCAGAGTGCAAATCTCCATTTTAACATTGGTTCTCTGTCTCGCTAGGATAGGATCACAAAAATCCATTTCTGAACACTACTGCATTTTTGGAGCAGTCCAGATTCGCATCTGTACATGGATTTCAGTTTAAGGTAGTCTCTTTTAGAATAAATGAAATCTCTTCCCAAATATGAAGTATCAGTTTTAACTGTATCACTTCTTTCCCCTCCTCCGAAAAAAAAGGAAATTAATCCTATTAAGAAGAGCCTCCATCTATAGTATTGTGTGGTTGCATCCTCTTGTCCACGGGCAGGAAATTGGTCTCGGTGATATAACCACCAAATCCGTTGTATTCAGTGTCCAGAGATCACAACCAGTTAATTAATTCCTATACCTCTGTAATAGATGTTGCTCTGCTAATAGTGTGTTCAATAAAAGAGGTGATGAAAGAGATTATGAAGTACGTTGGAAAAGTGAAAAATTCAATGACAATAGTTATAAAAGCTACAGCATAATACAATGAATGCAATTTGCTCAATACACTTAATGTTCTCTATAAAAAAATCTCATCCTGTTCTCACCAGGGAAGCAGGCTGCGCTCTATGAGCTACCTATGGAGTCCTTCAGCAGTTTAATGTGACCAAACTAATTGACTTCCTCTCCATCTATTTAATATATGCCCAAAAGATGTCATTTCTGAGTGGACAGCTTGTATAAAGGCAAAGAAATACAGAAGGCATACTGACAAATATTAGGCTCGTGTATATGAAAGCACATTACATAATGTTCAGCATGTAAATCTTTTAAACTTTGCCTCCCATGTTCAAAATGACATGGGAAGACATCCAACTCCTAATTTATTATTCATCTTAATTATGTTCTACATGTACAATGTGGTAGTTAGTGGTTAGTGGTGAAAAAGTATTTATGCCTAAAAAGCTCTTTCAGAATTTAAGAAAATATCTTGGTTAGTGTCTTTACCATCCCAAAGATAAGGAAAGTGGGAGGCAGAATATACAAGGGATACATTACAGAGCTAGGTGTTTTTTATGTTTTTCTGTGTGTCAAGTATTTTTGATACTTATTGTGTGTCAGCTCTCTAAGATGATGAACAGGCAAATTAATTTGCCTTCCGTGTGTCAAAGGACATAACAGCATGCTGAATCAGCCCATTAAATCTCAGCGGTGCACATGTTGCGTTTTATCTTGGTCTACCTCTGATGAACCATGTGCTGATGAAAATAAAAACATCTGTGTTAAAACTTGTTAGATGCTGAAATGACAGCAGAAAAGATACTCAGAAAGGCTCAGCAGTCTGCAGTGGCTGACATCCCTGTCCGGACTGTACAGCACACAGCCATGGCAGCATCCTGCAGTCCGTGGCATCCCTGCCCATGTCTAAGGAAGGACGTGTCTGAGGAGGCCCGTGTCTACCCATGACAGGAAGACGTAAAAGCCCTTTTACCTTCTCCCAGGCAAATCCAGACCCACCAGGGTCGTAATTGGGCCCAGCGTAAAGACTTGTGCTCCTGCCAATCCCATGTTGCCATATGTTCCCCTTCCTGAGCTTTCCCGTGTTGCCATCTGTCCCCACGCCAGCCTGGCCGCTCAGGGCCATCTGCTTCTGCCTGACCCATCCCACGGGGCTAGCTGTCTTGCCCCTCTCCAGGCTGGTGCAGCCACATACCTTTTCTAGAGGTATACAAATTCTTACCAGCCATGGATAAATATCTGCTAAAAGGGGCAGAAAGCACAAGTGGCAGCCTAGAAAAATCAATTTGTTCTGTTTGCATTTCTTAATCAGTGTCTAGTTCAGGATTTGACATGAAAACTTTTTTTACAAGTCCTCAAAATTTCAGCACTGACATTTTGTTAAAACTGAGCTCAGGCGGCAGAATTGGAACTGGGAGACAGTGGGAATTGTTTTTTTGAATGTACCCATTGATCTGGTGCCATGTAGGAGATCATTTGGGAACACAAGGACTTTGCAAATCTGTTCCTGCACCTTTGTAAATGCCTGGCTTTGAGTCATCAGAGTTATTAAGCTCATCTCAAATGTAGTACCATTAAAACGGTAGCACACAATTAAATAATCCCATCTATTGCCCAGCTTTTTGAAAAGTCAGAGTCTACAAAGCTATATTTAACCAAATGAGTGGAAAAAATGGAAACACTTTTGAATTCCTATGAAAAAAGCCATTTCCTTTGTCAGTGCGGGCACTTAGCTGTATCTATATGAGGGATGCGGGGAGAATTTTCCACTTTCCAGTTACATATTCTCACATCCCAGCTCCCTACGGGGACAAAACACAGGCATGCACCAGCTGTCCCTCCTTCTTCCGTCCCACCTTCCCACAATCTGGTTTTCACAGAAAAGAAAACTGGAGGTGTGGGCTGGACAGGAGCCATCATTTTTCCTAACAGGTAAGTCTAGACATAGCTTATAATACCCTTCATACCAGTTCTCTTCCCTCATTTCCAATCTGTAGCATATTTTTACTTACTTATATTGAAAAGAGTGGTTTTGAGTGTTCCAGTTTGATTGATGCCATGGAGAAATCAGTGTCATTATTGCTGTAAAATATTTAGGGGGGGATTGTTTCAACATTCTGGCTGTTTATCCAATAAAATATTTTCCCTGAAACAGTGGAGGTTAAAATATGAGATTTGAAATCCCATATGCATTGATGTAGAGGCCATAACTTCTGCTGATTTCAGTAGGCACAGAAAGCCACCCTGTGGTGAATATTCTGCTCAATCTATCTCTCCACATACTTAATCCATTTAGGTGCTTCTAAAATTAACAACCATATTATCCTGATAATAAAGACATGAATGGCAATCTTATGCAAATTCGAGTCATCAGTTCAATTGGAAAATAAAGTATTATCAAATCAGAGACATAAAAAAATATTTTCCTCAGTTATGTTGATGAGGTTCAGGTTAGACATTTACAGCGTAGGTCACAGCTATATACTTACTCTGGACTCCGTAGTAGAGGTCTTGGGTGGTTGTCAGACATTCTTTTGGCTTAAAGACACACAAAGAATCTTAAAATTATTTCACAATGTGTAATAAGGAATGATGAGTTGCACTGACAAACTAAAATTTGTACTTTAAACATTAGCAGCATATGTTGTTAATCTTTAAAAGAACTTTATACTTTAGAAGAAAATCTCCTGACTGTACTATGTCCACCTCAAAGAATTAACTTGTGGCTTTTTTTGAAGATTGTTGATGAGTATTGGAATACGGTTTTATATAAAGTTACAGCCATGATAACGCTGTCTGACCCCAGCCTGTATGTAATTTAGAGCAAAAAGAACAAGGAATTACCTACATAACAGGATCATATATTAGTAGTTACTTCAGTAAGAGACATTTACAACTGAGATACTTCAACTGAAAGCAGGGAACAGTGAAAAACTTGACCAAACACTCTTCCTTAGCCTCTGGCCAAAGTATGACCACAGCTGAAGCTGGAGCCATTCTGTTTGACAGTACAGCTGAGATCTGGCCTAATTTCTGACAGAGCTGGAAATCCACAGCACCAGCTACAGCTGCTCGAGGGCTCTGGTGCAGCAGCTATGCTGAGCATAGAGTGCACGTGAAACACACAGCAAAGTTGGTGTCCTGGTGATCAGTGTACTGATGCCAACTCAGTGCATTAGATGCTTTTGCATCAGAAAACCAAACCAAACCCAAAGCCATTGCTTTCAAAGTTTTCTTACTGTGTGCAGGCAGCGCTGCCACGGGTTGGGGTGCAGGGAGCGTGTGCTGCCTGCCTGGTGTGCCGGCAGCAGATTGCACAGCCATGGCGAGATAGAGTTACTCACTAAAGAGTATGTGGTAAGTTTTGATAACATATGAACAGATGTCAAACCCTACCCAATACTTGTGCAGTTCTAGGGAAGAGTGCGAAAAAGGGAGGAAGAGAGGAAAGAAAATCCCAAGATGTGGTAGAGGTACATTATCAGTCATTTTGCTATTGTGAATATGAACAGCAGGTAGTCCATTAAGCCCAGCATTTTCACTGAATGATTGGAGTTCTGATAGCCATTAGAAGCAGGTCATATTTAATAGCAGTTGGCTCCCTCAACTCTTTCTCCTACAGTACATTTAAATTATTCTTTGGCAAGTGAACTAAATTTGTTTCTCCTGCACAGGATTGGGAGAGAGGATAAGAAAAAGCGTTTATTTTTGCAGAACTGGATCCCTTGCCACCCACTCCCCTCTGAATCTTACCTACTATCTGCTAAGTCAAAATGAACTTTAATAAATGAGCTGAACTCATTAGCTATATGAAGCTCATGCTTACAATCATAATGATTTTAAAGTGTGTGGCTGCATCTTGAAGAAGAACAGAGCTTGACATAATTTCAGTTATCAAATACTGGTAATTGACACAGAGACAGGCTGTGCTTTACACTGGGTTATAATTAATCCACTTCAGTGACCTCAAAGGCTGCACTTCTGAGAAATCTACCACTTACGTTTTGATTCTTTGTCAACTACTTCAGCAGACATAAATTACAAATGAGGTACTAATGAAGTATTTCATCACCTGTTTACCTTCAGTGATCAGTTCCCTTACCCTAATTTACAGGAGACACAATTTTTTTGAAGCTACTGTCAGCTGGAACTGACTTTTACTCTGAGCAGTTATAAATTAGCGCATAGCTGTGCTTACTCTCACCAGCTCTTTGTTCTGGTTTTAAACTACTATGGCATAGAAGGAAATAAGTTTATGCTTAGATGGATCGATAAGAAGAGAAAAATTTGTATTTTCTTCTGGTCTATTATTTTCTTTAAAGTCTCACTAAATGGAAGGAAATTCCATATATTCCAGTGATATAAATGCACTAAATCCTACACCAGTAGGGCATTTGACTCCTGCAGAAACTAAATCCTGCCATATTACCAAGCACCTGGAGTGATCTTGAAGTACATGTTAAAGAATCACCTCGGTATGCCAAGGTCTTGCCACCGAAATCCTTGCATTACACCTGTGATGCTCAAATAACTGTCTCTAATTTAAAATGTCAGGGCTCAATTCCCACATGCAGGCTGAAAAACTGTAGATAATTTGAGATGTGAGTAAGCAACCATTTGACTTGCAGAGGCTGGCAGGTGAGGCACAGCCATACCAACTGCCTTGTCCCGACCTGCTGCTCTGATGCCTGCAGGCTGCTCCCAATCTGCTCCTGGTCCTTCCAGCAGCTCCCTTCAGCCCCTGCAATACCTTCCTGCAGGGTCTGCATCATCCTCCATGATGGAGGCTCTTTTCTCTCCTAGGCATGAGTGCTTTTACTCTCATCTGTTCCTCCCAGCATACTGAGCAGTTGTCTTCAACTTCCTGCGGATGACAGCAGCTCACCAGCCCTGTGTTGGTGTCTCTACTGTCCTCTGCCTTTTTTGGCCTATTGTGGGGTCCAAAGGAGCTTCCAACCCAACAAAAGCTAAGTATTCTCCCTGTTTTTAGTGTGAGTGCTCCATATTTTATCATCTCTTCTAACTCAGGAAAAACTCAGAAAAAACTCTTCAGGTTTTTCCAGTGACCTAGGAGGAAGAGTAAAAAAAATTTTATTATAGGGGAAGCTACATGTAATTTGTAAGTTCTGTTTGATACTGGGCACTTCACATGGAAGCCAGTAATGGACTCACAGTTGTCTGGAATTCAGGGCAAACTTACTTTTCAAGTCTGAACCAAACCAGTGAAGGTACTACGTGACAGATCATCTGGATTTCGTTGCACGTTGCGATGGAACAGAAGGTCGCTTGACGAATGAGAGTAGAACATATTTGTTTATTTTTTGATGTGGTCCTTAAATGGTTCCTTTAGGGAGTGAATTGAAGAAAAGAGACAGAGAAAAAGCTAGGCTTCCATGTTCCAGAGAGGGAGGTAGCATGTAAAGGTGGGGAGAGGTGAAGGATTTTGGGCAATGCAGGGGCCTCTAACACTGCCAGACATGAGGCAATGAAACACACTTAAATGTACAATTTCGTCTACACTTGAAAATTTCCTGTAGTAAATAAACCCATGAATTATTGCTTAAATAAAATTGCAGTCTTTTTTCTTGGTTTACCTTCACTAACAAACATCCTTGAAAAACCAACTTGCAAACCTACAGCACCACTTAACTGGAGCTAAGAAACTGTAATGAAGGTAGTTGGGCTCAGCACTGGCAAGGTGTCCCAGGACTGCTGTATCATGGGTTCTCAGTGCCACCAGGGGAGAGCAAACAGCCTGTGCCCAGGAGGCATCCCAGACAGCATCTTGACAGAGATTCTGCTGCAGCCTTCTGGGACAAAGGAAAGTTCAAAGCACAATGCCCAGCACGTGTGGCCTCAAATACATGTGCTTGGACAGTTTCTCCCAAAGGTGGAACCATACAGACCACATGCCTTAAGAAGTTTCCTTCTAAGCCTGTTTATGCATTCAGGTCCAGTTATCATAGAAAAGCCACAGTGTAAGTTCCCACTGCACTGGTAAAATCATATTCTGAAATAATTTGTTTCTGGGTCTGTTTTGCTCTAGGTTTTACAGCCTGCATTTGAGACAACTCTACCGGAAGGCCACGTGCACTGAACCCTGGACACCCTTCCCTAGACATCTCCAATTTGGAAACCTGTTGCTGAGATTCATTGCCCCACATCAGGCAGGATCTGCTCCATGATCACTGCTCAGTGGAAAGTATGGGAAAATAGAAGGCTGTGTTTGTCTTTTGAATATGCTATTTCCTGGACCTCACCACATCTCTTCTTTCTCTCTGTATCTTTCAACAGAGCTGTTCACCTCTCAGATTGCTCAGGGCTGACCATTCTTGGTACAATAAATACGCATATCTTAAAAAAACCAAAACCTGAACCCAAAAGTGACAGCAGGGCCCTACCTGCTAACAATTCCCATAGGTTTTAATAACTAATTACTTTGCTATACAAGGGAAAAAAAGCGTAGAGCAACTGTCACCATACAAAATATTGACAATTTTTTTAAACAAGCTGTACTTTTTGCAGGTACAGATATATCGTGATGACATATATTTGTTTCTTTTGCAGTTTTTCAACAGTTGTAAGCAATACACAAAGGAATAATTTTTTTTCCAAGTGATGGGATACTGTGTTTCATGGTGCTCCCTTTTATTAAAGATAATTTTATTTAGCAAAGAAATAAATCTACTTGGGGTGGGGGGATAATAATGGAAGTTAATTATGCAGACTTTAAAAGGCAATGAAAGAGGGAGATAAAGCAGTGAGGAGTGACTGTAGCAGGGCTACAGAGAAACTTAATAAACTCTTGGATTTTGTCAGCCCCCAGCAATGCTGGTGCGGTACCATCCACCATGCAGGATGCACCGACAGCTCATCTCTGACCCAGTTCATGCCACTGCAGAAGCATCTCTTCTTTAATTCTTAACTAGTCCCAAGCCAAGGCAGCAGTTGAAAGGCAGCTGAAGTCTGTCTACAGCTGCCTTCTACTGCTGCTATGTGCTTCTACCTATGGGAAGTACAGAATGAGAGTGCGAAAATTACTGACCTCAAAATATGAGCTGTTCCTTTGCTGAATTTTCATTTCATCCGGTGGCCACAGGTAGAAGTCAAACTTGGCCCACCTTGGTGAAGTGTGCCTTCCCGCGTGGGCTGTTAGACTGTGCTTTGTGCTTAACATTGACAGATTAGACTAGTGCAGGCATGCAGATAGGAACAGGGGATGGACTTTTTGTTGATGGTACAGAGGTAGTGAAGCAGAAGTTACAGTATGCTTCATAAACAGACAGAGACTTGATGCTATCCTTTGATGCTATGTAGCTTCTGGATATACCTTGAAGGAGAAAATTGAAAGGGCTGCAGGTAGAGGAAAGTCAGACTTAGAGAAGCAGTTAGGGTCTCGTTGTGCTTCCAGGAGCTTGGACAAGGTTAAATAGCACACAGATTTCATGTGCTTCTGTGAAATCATTACACTGTAATTCTCTCCTTCATTCATTTATTTGGTAGTCATGTGGCCTTGTGCAATGTTTTAGTCTTAATTTTATTCCCAGGACTGACTGAATTTTAAAGGCCAACAAGAAATTGTTATCACAGGTTTAAGTAGAAGGAGTTTAAGTAGAAGGAACCTGGGAAATAACTTTTGTCTACCCCCAAAGCCTACATGGCAAAACTACACACAACTAAAGCAGTTTGGACAAATTCAGATTCATCCTTTCCTTGACCAGCTCAAAATATTTGAAAACGCCAAAATTCCCTGAAAAGATCTATATGCCTTTCTTATGATTCAAACTCAGCAAAGAGCTCTCCATGCACAATTACACACACATGCTCAAGTTCTCTGCTGAACTGAAGCCTAAATTTTTCACCCCTCCAAGCCTTGTGATTGGTACACATTTTCATCACAAATCTGATTTAAAAAAATATAGAGCTTGTGAAAAGCTGCAGAAAGCAGAAGACTCTGTGTCTGTTTCTATTTTAATAATTACATGCACTTAGAAATTGTAATTATATAGTCATTAAGTCCCGTTCATGTAAAATCCTGGCTAGCTTATTTTTATGAAGCAATTTTTACCTTCCATAGTCTTGCTGCTCACAAAATTGGCAAATGTACATTTGTTACAAGTCAAGAATTATCAGAAAGGTAAATTTCATATTAATGGAACTGATGTGCTTACTTTTAAAGCATCTTGGGTTATTTCGTTTCTTACCATAATCTAAAACTTGGCTTCATAACGAGTGTTGCACTTTGGCAATTGCTAAAATGGTCTGTGTGTGGTCAAGACAGCTGTGCCTGTTGTTACTGAACATAACGCTGACTTAAGTAACCAGTATCCGCTTCAAGTAGGATTTCAAACCTTTTTGCTTTCTTTCACTAATACCAGGTTACACAGACAGAGAAAAGGGGGGCCAGTGCTGACCTGTCTTGCTTGTTGTTCTGCAAACTGTACAGCAGGCAGATAGAGCATGAACAGATTGCAATCTCTGCCTTCAAACCTTCAGCAATGAACAACAGCTGAGCAATTTCAGGATGTTGTGTTTTGGGGTTCATCTCCCCGTCTAACAAAATGCTAATCCTCAAATGACTCCAATTTCCACTTCCAAAATGTTCTGAAGAAACCTCGTGCTGTCTGGTGCAACACTTGGGTCTTTGAGCTACACAGAGGTGGTCTGATCCCTATCTCACTGGGAACTGGGAAACAATGTCACCCAAGTCAACATATAAGTAGTATATACAATATCTAAACTTGGCATGAGAGGAAAATTGCCCCACGATTACACCACTCAAGGAAGTACTTTTAAAGCTAAGAAGAGAGATGGGGATCAAACAGATATAAAGGGCTTTAGGGCAACCATACCAGCCGAGGAATTCATGCCTGAACAACATTGGGTGGTGGCTGCTGCCTTCCCAGCCAGGCTGCACCTCTGTCCATGTCCCGCACCAGCCATCAGCACACATGTCCTAGGGAAAACCCTGCCTCTGCAGACCCTGCCTGCTTTGGGGACTGATGGGCACCCGTGCCTGCTGGGGAGAGCATGGGCCAGGAGCGGCTTTCACCACCACATCCCCTTCTCCCACAATGACCTCCCTATTGAGGGGACGAATCGGTCCCTGAACCATACGTTGTGCAATTTATATGTAAATGAGGTGGAGAATATGCACAAACGAGCTGCAGATATGTTGCTCCAGTGGATTCCACCGTGCAGAATCTGGTTTCTATCAGAAGCATTCACCGATGGGGTTTCTGCAGTCTAAAGAAACCAAGATGTGATTGCTCTTAAAGAATGTACCTACTGATACAATGCTGAGAGAAAACAGGAAAGCGCTAAGTATTCGAGTCTTAAAATAATACTGCTTTTTCTAGTCATGAAATATTTTGAGCTATACCTCTTATTGCACTCACAAACATTTAGCTATTATTCAGGGAATATGACTGTTGAGATTTATTCCAACACATTCCAGAACACCCTTGTAAGATGAGATTTAACATCAAGTGAACAACATGTCCTACATAAACCCTTTTTTTAAAGCAAATAGCAAAAAAAAAAAAAACAAACAAAAAAAACCAAAAAAAAACAAGTCTTGTTTTAAATTAACCTTTCAAGGTCATGTTGGGATGAAGCCATTTAAATATATATCAAAGGGGTGGAGAAATGTGCAGCTTACTGCAATGTGTTCTTATGCAGTAAGAATATGTCCTTATTTTACACATGGTTGATTCATATACAATAAACACATTTTCAAAGGTGACCTTGAAGCTACTATCTACAGTTTTTAAACATTTGTGTCACAATTGAATCCATGCAAATGTATGTGTGAGGAGTAAAAAGGTTTTTTCTCCAAAATAAATAATGCAAATAATTTATTTGTTATGAGAGGCATAAATCAGTTTATTTCTGCTGGGTTCACTGGACCTACCGCAATTTGCACTAGCTGAAAATCTGGCCCTCATTCTTTAATCCACAGATATACTTTGTCAATGTGGTTTTTGTAAACATGAGATCAGCTAGTACTTCCAGACTCAAACAAACTCCTTGATAGTTCAAACTCAAATTCCAGTTTTAAATCTGAATTTTGCCTCATCATTTATCTTACGATTGACCACAAGTAGACACAGAACATTGCTGGGTTTTGTGGTATAGTTTTGTCTGGGGATTTTTAAATGTAAGTAAGTAGCCTGTTCTTCTCCAGACACAAAAATTTAAGTGACCCATTACAAGATAACATAGATGTATGTACTTGTCTTAATAAGCTTTGAAAGAGCATTCTGTAATAGCCCAAACAAACCTAGCATCCAACAGATTCTCATTGTTTGAGTCAATCCACATTATAAACTATGCATAATGCCTTTTTTTAACAAATGGTACTGTTTTCAAGCTATGGGAATGCAGGAAAGGAAAAGAAATAGGTGAATTTCTGTTTCATTCCATAATTTAAAATGCACACATGAGATTGGACAGGATATAAGTCTTCTTTTAATGTGCGAGGACCAGCCCATAAGAAATCTGAAATAAAACAGTTATTCACAAATGTGGTTTCAAGCACTGGTATTTCATACACAGTGTCAGTATTATTAATTTTGTCTTGCATTTCCCCAAATAATTCAAACTACTTTGTAGTCAAAACAGTCAGAAACATAAACTTGCTTCACTAGTGCATAGCTACATAGGAATGAAATGCAAAGGGTTTTTCATGGTGGATAGCTTTGGTGAAGACATTAGAAGAGAAAAATACTTAATCCACTATTGGGAGAATTTCATTTGGCAAACTGGTCATACTGGAATTTGACCATATGCCACCAACACCTCTATGAAATGCTCTAAAATGCAGTTTCTCAGGAATTAAACAGATGACTACTGTATTGAGAGGTGGGAGAAGTGTAAAATAATAAATAGTCTAGAAAATAATATGAGGTGAAGACTTAAAGTCATAATCACCATACAACCATATACTTTCAAAGTACTTTTTATCTGAAAATTCCAAATTATTTTTTACACATGCTGTGCTATAATAGAGGCAAATATTATACTGGTGTTACAGAGGAGTAAACTGAGGCATAGCAAATTCACACCACTTGCTTTAGGCAACACAGATGGTTAAAGGGAATCCAGGGAATATAATTAGTAATTCTGAATTATACTGTGCTATTTTAATCACAAAACCTTTTTCTCTCTGAGGTACTTCTTATACATTTAGGACCAGATCTGGAAAGATTTATGTGAAAAGTTGCAGGCAGAAATCTATAAGGACTTTCCAAAGCACTGTGCAGATCCAGGAGGAGTTTGTGTCCTAAATCACTGTGAACACATGGGTCTGAGCCTTGCAAAGCTGAGAAGAACTAAAGAACCCTAGAACATGTCTCCACACCAGCACATCACTGAGGTACTGGCTACTTTAAGAACAAAACATTCAGTTGAGCCACTCTAGATCCACTCGTTAACCGTGAAACCTTCTATGTTCTGAAAATGAGGAATTATGCTGAGACACAAAACACCGTACAATACTTTATTTCTGGGCTGTGTTTCCAGCTCTACCTATGCTGCGTGCATCACTCTAGATGACAGTCCTTAGCAGTGGTCTAGAAGGTCCTCTGTTGTCTCAAAAATGAAAAATGAGATCTACAGATCCCTTCAGAGGCATTGCTTTTCATGGAACAATAGATGAGTTGTCATTAAGCGTTGGTGTGGAAAGTTGCCATCAGACTTGGCAGTTCTCGCTCCAGAAATGAAGCTTTGAAGTTTTCCTCAGTGTTGAGGGTTTATGATATAAATACAAAAGTAAAGATTAAGTTTTATAGGTAGTTTACCAGACTAAACATAGTTGTGAAAACTGTTAAAAAAGAAAGATTCCAAACATAGCAACAACCTCCACCGTGAAAAAAAATGAAATTTGGAAACTGCTGTCTACCAGCTCCACCACATGGCAAAACAGTCATTTACAGTTCACTTGCTAGAGGGAGGATAATTTAAAACTAAAATCTTTGTCTGCCTCCATTTCTTCAGCAGACACCTCTTCAGTGGAGGGCGTCCCAGAGAGCAAAACTGTGACAAAGGCACATGCAAAGTCAAAATGGGCTTTGTAAGACTGTAACTCATGACCTGGCAGAGAGGGCAGTCCTATTTAGATGAAAAGCTGTCTCTCTCTTCAGGATTGGAAAACACGTTTTCTTACGTGTGTGTAGGACGGTAGAGATTGAGTTCTACTTGGAGGTCCTGTGCATGACCATAGCACGCTCAATTAAGCTAGAGAACTCCCTGGCTCCAGGGAAAAAAAGGGAATACCGTCGCAAAACTATGGTGCTATAAGATTACCCCCCTGCTATGCCATGAACCCACAGGCCCTTGCACTTTTCATATCCTGTTGTACTTGGGAAAGAAGAGTACAAAACCATGGGTACACACTCCAGCCATGGCCTTGCTAATTTCACTCTCCCTGGAGATAAACTTCACACCATGAAGTAAATGTGCTTCTGCACTCCTTCAAGGCCCACACAGCCCATATCCATTCCCTCTGCGTTCCTAGTGCAGAAGGAAGATGGATCTGTCTTATGAAAAAATATTTGAAGCCTTAAATCCCTTATTCAGAAAACAAGTAATCTTGATTGGCCCAAGCCTAATTGCCTGACAAATAAGTGGACTAGACTTTTCCTTTCAGTTAAAAAATGAAAAGAAAGTTTTTGCAGTGACACAGCTACAGCACTTGTGTTTGTAAAATCTAGTCTTAGCTGCTGTGCTTCTCAGTGTCTATGGAATTCGTTTGGAAACACCACTTTGTGACAAGTTGCTAATTAGTACGTAAAGCATGTCATGAAATGGATTGAAAATGTGGAGTCGCATAATCATGGTAAGTAGAAACTGGAGGTTGCTCACTACCTTTTTCAAAGTTTTGCTTTGCAAGTATCTCATAGTAGCAACAGTAACTGTCAAATTATTGATCAATACCTCCAAACTCTGAACTTGCTAATTACAGAAGTTTCTGCAGGGCTGCTTTTGATTTGAGCATTTACCTGGAACTCTTCTAGCTCATGAAGCATGGGATTTAAAATTGAAACACAGTTACATACCAGTATTTTGTGGCTTCATATTTTTTTACAAATAGCTCTTCATTTTTAATGTAATCTCAGAAAGTATATTCTAATTAATTTTACAAATCTAGAAGAAACTTTATTTAATCAGATTGTGATACAAGAAGTATACCCAACTATTTTCTAACACTCGAAGATTTATGAGGAAATTCAGACAGTGTGTGGAGCTAGTATTTTAAGTAGGATGGGTTTAACAGAGAACATACGGAAGATTAGGATTTTTGGATTTATCTAACACAAGGCAGAAAATACCTGAATCCACATCTCACCAAGAAAAAATCTGTATGCTTGTCTGCCTATATAAAAGCAGGGCACGGTATCTGGGAGACAGAAAATAGCGTAAATTATGAGCCTGTGGAAAACAGCAGGTTTTGATTATTACTCTCGACTTCTAGATGTGTTAGACTTTCCTGGCCGCAGTTTTTCAACTCATTCAAGAGTCATCTGCTTTCTCTAGGCAGTGATTTTTCATTGACTAATCATTCACAAGTTACCATGAAATAAACAGCCTCATAAAGTTAACTAATATTTACTTTAAGATAGTGCAGGACAGCTTGCCCCACGGGAGGTGAAGTAGGAAAGCGCGCACATAGTAGTGAAGGTGGGTGTGCTTCCAGTCTGGAGATAAGGATTCAGTGATAGAAGTGGCCACAAAATGTTGAAATTTTTAAAATTAATAATTCTAACTTGTAAATTTAAAGAAAAGCAAAAAATCATTCTAGTTCCACTAAAAAATGTCTCTAGTGGATCTAGATCAAATAATGGGTTTTATTTTTTTCTGAAGTGTCATTTCATTCTAAGTTCTTTGCTTCATTTGAGATTTTCGCTTTCAAATCAAATTACTTCCCTTTAATATTTTGTTCTGAGCTTCCCCATGTGCTTCCATATTGCTTTCCATGTCCTTTGATAGTCAGACTACTTTTTCATAAAGTAAAAAAAAAAAAAAAAGTCACTGATTTCACAGTAACATTTATTTTCATTGTCTTTATAATGAAAAGTTTATTTGCATTTGTTCTTTTTAGTCCAATTCTGGGATTACACAAAATCTCATATAATAAGGAGAGGGGTTAAAAAAAGAAACTTTGTACTTTGGCATGGCCGTCCAATTTTCAGAGTACGGTAATCACTATGATGTATGCGGGAAGAGAAATAATGAGCCTCTTTGCTTTATTTCTTTTCAGTCCATGGGTGGAAACCATGAAGCTTTTCAGTCTAATCATTCCTCACATCCATCCTTGATAAAATTCTCAGCAGTCAACACAGATTTAAGAAGAAAAAAAGAGACTGCCTGTGTTGTTTTCAACATTTGGAAAGCTTTAAGCAGTGTTGCAGGTGGGAATATGGTCACAAATGTATTTTACTTTTCATATTTTCATAACTTCTCTCCAGATTTTAAAATGAAAAATGTAATGCAGATTCTGACAACTGAAAATATTTTGGAGCCCTTGAAAAACCAAAAAGTGAGATAAAACAGAACATACAAAATATATTTTATTTTTGCAGATAAGATTTGTGTGAAATTGGGATTTCATCTTTGATTAACTGTTTACAGGTGATTGCATCTGCAGTGCTGGAATGCTGTTATATGCTGTGATATATTGAAGAGAAGATTCAGAATATTCATAGTCTGAGTATTGAAAAAAATAGGGAAGTGTAACAAAAAGAGAAAAACACCTACCCATCTGGGGAAAAGACAGACCCACATTTGTATTTGTCACTTAACCTATACAATTCTAAGTCAAAAGTACCCATAATTCTGATTGCCAACCAGGGAAAAATGTGATGTGCTCTTTCAAATAAAAAATGTTTCTGTGGCTTTTTCAATGGATCGTTAGTTACAAGCTGAGCTGCTACAGGGTAAGAGAAAATTGCATTTTTAAGGTCAGACACTACAATGCAGAAGTTTAACTTTATATATAAACACAAACAATAAAACGCTAATCTATAAAAGCAACATCTTATAATAAGCTTCCTGAGGTATGTAACTTGTCCACTGCGGCTTTTCTTCCCTTGAAGTGCTTTTAGTCCTTCTCCCGCTGGGTAGTGACAGGCTGGCATTTGGAAGAGGCCAGTATGAGAGGAGCCTGCTGTTACCTCCAAACCTGATGCTGCTATTGTCGGTTACAAAGAAGGCTGGATACTCTCACAGCTAATTGCCACAATCTGTCATCTCAGAGATTTAGGGATTGAGGTTTTTTTCAAGGGGATCTTGGTGTTCCCAAAAGGCCAGCTGTGGGGCTGGCAGCCATGTCCTGTGGGTCATGTTTGGAGGAAGGAACCTGCCTGTGGTGGGGTGGGAGTGCTGTCCCCACGTTTGGTCGGGCTGGGGTTTTCTGTGCCTTGGGGAGCCAGTCACCAAAAAAATAAATATCTTAGTTTTGATCATTACAAAGCCTCTGCTGAAGCTAATGTCAGTGAGAGAAAGGAGGTAAGGTAAGGGTCTGCAAAGGGTCTGGATCTCTGGGCACAGTCCTAAGAGTTTGGCCAGTTGCTCACTTTAGTAGGATAGAGGGAATTGCACAAAGAGATTATGGTATGGGCCAATCAGGAGACAGAAGTGGTTGGGGACTTTCCTGTGGTGTCCTTGATGGTACTTTCTTGGGACTGAATGCTCCCACAGGACAGCAGGGAGAACCTGCCAGGGTGGGCAATGCCTTTCACCTGGCATTTGGGACACCCAGCACCCAGTCTCCAGATGGCTGAATCAGATCAAAGTCTCCCACCTGGATCTCCAATGGACCAAACTTATGGTCCTGTTTGGAGTGTTTTGCCTTGTACATGGAAGTAAATATTCCTTGGTCTGAAGAGGCGGGACTTGTCTTATACAATACAGACGTCTTTATGAGAGCTAAGGTTTCTGTATTAGCTAGTGCAGAGGAATAAACACTTAACAGACAATTCATCAGACCTATTTTTTAGGTGTAGAGGAAATTAAAGTGTAGCAGCAATAGAATGAAGGGAAGTGGAGGCTCTTGGTTCTGTGAGCTGAAAGTGGAAAGCAGATATTGGGAAAGACAATCTGTCAAAAGAGGATGGATGTATCGTTTGGACAGGGAAAGCTCTGTATGATGCTTATGTGAATGTTAGTCTGTAAACTTCACATCAGTCCTTATTTGTTGAGGAAATTTAAGTCCTCTCCAGGTGCCAAGCTGCCAGCCAGCCATGACAACACTTTATCCCGTTTTGGTTCTGCTCCAAACTAGCAGGTTTCTGACACTTAATACATATTGACAAGCAGAACTTCCCGAGAAGCATCTGAGTAGCCACATTCCATTAACATGCTAATCATGGACACAGAGAGGTCTGCAGAATTGTGATTGGATGGGAGGAAATTCAGAATAAATGCATTGGTAATTAATAAAACAAGAAATGCAGAGAGTGGGTCTGCTGACCTTTGCAATACAGACAAAACACAGATGGTTTGCTGGACTGACTTCCAAAACTACTAGCTGGAACTAGCAAAAGGTGAAAGGAAGAGAGGTGTCTTTTAGCTACATCAGATACAAAATCGTTTCAATATCATATACAGAAAAAGGAATACTTTCTGTGTGCACAACTGTGGTTTTAATACAAGCTCAACAGACCACTCTTATCAAAGTGGTGAAAACTGACTGCACCTACATCCTAGGCACATTCTCAAGCAGCATCAATCTCTATATCTGAACATCTTACATGACTTCAAAGGAAAACATAAACCCTTTCTCCCTTTGCATCATTCACAGGGATTTGCTTTGGGTTTTATTTTTTCAACCAAAGGCAATTACGTTGGAAGGTCCACATCAAAGAAAATGCCAACCTTAGGCCTTTTTGCACTATCCAGGACAGGGAGTGCAATGGATATTCATCTATTTAGGGTATCCCATCACATGCACTGGCCAGAGAATGTTTCACAGTATTAATGGTGGTGAGGTTAAAGTCTGGCTTTTCTTAGAAAAGCTGGATATCATCATAACCAGCTGTTCTGATTTGCTGACTATTTATTAACATCTTTAGTAATTATGCATGGCAGATTTCATGAGAACACAATCATACAGCTTGTGTAAATTAATGCCCTCAATAAAACCTGCCTAGGCTTATGCAGTTAGCTCTTTCGTTCAAGTGTGTTTCTCCCATTAAAATATTTAGCTATTGCAGGCATATGCCCCCTCTTAGGCACAGGCTGTGCATGTTTTCTGTGCTCATTCTGCATGAGAAACTCTCATTGACCCAAATAAGGGCTCACTGCACGGGCCATATGCTAAGAATATGGAAATTGCTTTGAGAATATTTTGATTTCCATATCCCCATCATAACTATAGTGTGGGTGTTGCTGCTGGATGGTCTCTTGCAAATAGATAAAACTGCATCACTGGAGTCAGTGGAAGTTTGTCTCTGAATTACATTAGAAGATGCTTTCATGCCCATTGCCCCTTGGACTGCTCTTGGCTGTCTCTGCTTCCCCTGATCAAGCGTGGTCCTGTGGTCTCTTCGGGGATCAGATGTCCCCAGGGGAGAGTCCATCCTCCATACACATGGAAGGATCCCAAAATAATGCCAAGTCATTCCTCTTGTCCCCAGTCTCCTCATGTTTCCCAGAGAGAACATTAAGGTTTTCCGGTGAAGCCTTTCTTGAAAGTCTGGTCAGGGGCAACCCAGGCAATGTAATTCAGCACATAACACTACAGGATTTATCACACCTCACTTTCACTGTCTGAAAGGTAAGTATCTTGTGTAAGTCAGTTGTGTAAGTCTCTCTGTACTAAGTGAGGAGAAATAAGCACCACCTCAGAGTTATTCATTCCATCTTTAGTTAAGAATAACAGAATGTAACAAAGAAATTTTCATCTGTATGTACAATTATTAATTTCAGAAATTACTTCAGATACTGCCTTAGAAAATGCCATAGCAAAGCAGTGTTTGGGTAGCTGGATAATAATTCTCAATTCAAGAGTCTGAAAGATGTTTGTATGCAGTGGCAGGCAGCAACAGGAGGAAAGGACATCTATGATATAGACAAAAAAAACCCCAAGGCAACATGCTGAGGATTGAAGAGCTAAACTTGTAGGTTTTTTCCTTCAGACAAAAAAAAAATTCTTCTAAAAATCAGGCACAAGTTCTCAATGCCAGTACATGTGAAAATGTTTCTGCCACTTAGTCCATTTATTTTTTAAAGGTGCCCTAATTTTGTCTATTCTTGTGGTATTTCAGATCCTCTCAATGTGTCAGGACTAAAATGTTTTCGCACTTTTTGTTGCAAACATTATTTTAATTTTGTGTTCTCTTCCTGAGTCTGCCATAAAAACATTAGCGGGAAACAGTCCTTTAAAAAAAAAAAGTATTCACCAATTTCTTAAATTTAGCAAAATGCAAGAACCTAGTAACTCTATTTAGACTAACACTGATGCTTCATCCTTTAAAGAAAGGTAGCTTCATGACAGATATTATTTCTTTTCACATAACCCACTCTGCCCAAACTTCAGTTTGAATGGGAATATTAATCCTGCTTTAAAAGAGACTGTTTGAGCAGGGAGGTACTGTCTTGGTACGGAGTGTTGAATAATGTCATTGCTTCTTCTCAAACAATACTCATGTTTTATCTCAGAAGGTGTTGCATTACATTGAAATAATTCACTTATAAACAGTTTTCTGTGAGCTCAGGGCAGCTCTAAGCTATACATTCAGCAATGTACTCTGATTATCTGCTGTTGTGACATCTTGTTTTTTCTGACCCTGTAAGCCTACACCCAAGCATACACAAACATATGCATACTTAGGCATATACACTTACAAAATATGTCCACGAATCTCAGAGCCAGAATATTAGCCCCGGCAAACCTGTTTTTTTCTCCTTAGATCACCTCTGCACAGTTGCAACAAGGCAGAGCTCTCCAAAAGATGTGCTGCTATAGGCCCTTATCTCTGTCAGTACACGGCTGTATGAGTCATACAGGTAAGAGGGAAGCTCATGCTTCAGAGTCACCCATTCCCATTCTTTTTGACGCATCTGCTGACAGGAGTACTGCCTGGTGCTCCTCTGGCAGGGTAGCTTGGTGACACAGGGATTCCGTTCACCGGGACAAGTGCAAAGCCACCATCTCATTTCACATCGGTCAATGACAAATTCCTTATGCTGCTATATTATTTCAATTTCATGTTTTTACTGCACAGATTTCAGTTGTCATAGACCTCTGCACAAAACAAGTGAAGGGTGAACAGAGAATACAGCAGCACATGTGTTTGCACTCCCTTTGTACTGATGCAAATGATGATGCAAAGTGAAAGGCAAGGGTAAATTATGTTCCTTGGGGGAGGTTATGAGTCTTTACATGAAACATTGATTAATTACTGACATAAACAGCCTGATTAACTTAGTAAGATTATAATCAGGTCTCGAGCCTTTTGTTTGCACAACAGTAAATCAAAGGAAATTGAAAAGGCAGAAATTAGATGTGTTTGTTTCTGTATGTCTGCATATACATATGCAAAGACACATCCCCTCAGCATAGGTAGAAGGGAAGAATAAGTATCAGCAAGGAAAGCCTGTTGGTTTTCCTTATGTTATCAAATGTGTGGACAAACCTGTGATGTATTTTCCATATTTCGGATGCAACCAGTCAATGTGTGCTGTGCAGCTGTGACATAAAACTTTTTTCAAAGAGGGCTAACGCTAAAGAAAGATATTGCAAATATGTGACCTGTGTTCTGGTTTTGTAAAATATTTTTCTAATTTCATTGCTCCAGGATAGAGCTTTATAACTTAAGCCAGAATCGTTAAAAAATGTTGCTGCTTTGCTACTGCAGGCAAAATCTGTACAGAATAGGATTTATAATATATACAAACTCTCAGACAGTTCCTTTAAACTTACGGAAACTCCTATAACAGAGTTTTACTGAAGTCCAAAATAAGTCCTGGTCAAAGTTTTTGCTGAATCTGTTGAATTCTAAAGCAAGCCTGGGTCTCAGCATGATTTTCCTACTGTCTCCTGAACAAAAACCACCTTATATTCCACCCAGGAGCATAACCCATAAAACACACACAATAAGATGTATAGAAATCCATCTCTCCCAGTCTAATGAATTTAATCAAGATCAACAGTTGTGTGAGATCAGTTTTGGCAGAAACTTGTGCAGGTGCAGAATTCTATTGTGGTTCAGTCAAACCATCGAACAGGAGCTCTCTTGTGCTTGAATAACCTCCACCTTTCTTTACAACATTTTAATGAGTGAGTGACGTGTATTTTAGCCACAATATCGTGCATGACACAAAGCACACACACCATAACAGACGCTATAGGATTCAGAGGGTGTTTTTTTTCTGAAGCTTTATGAAAGACAGTATACAGGCCCCTGTCTTACAGCTGTCTTTGCTGTAGCTCTTGAAAAAAAAATAAATAAGGATGTGGCCTGGGCAAAGAGGGTGTGAAGGCAGGAGAAAAGCCACAGAAATGGGTGTTTGTCTGACAGCAATCTTCTTTAAGTGTATCTGTGTCATACTGCATCCAACACTGTTCATACCAGCCAAGGAAGACATTGGTAGCCAAGTATCTCCCATTTTCCTCCTTCCCCTCACCCTCCAGCACTGTCCCTACTTGCTATCAGCATTTTTTTGACACTGCTGTGATACATCTGAGCCTGTTTCCCAGGTGCAACAACAGGACGTGAGGTTTTGGCAAAAATGCCCCCATTTGTCTTCAGCTTCATCTTGCCCTTGCTGGGGCCTTTCTGCATGCAAATGTCCTAAAGGGCTAGGGGGGCTTCTCCAAAGGAAAATTCCTGCGTTTTTTGCTTAATGTCGACATCAAAAAGCACGACACAACTATTTTCCTCATGGCAACTTCCTTTTTGAGTACTATGGCTCCGTTCACGTAATGGCGAAGTACACACCAGACGAGAACACCCTGACTTAGGGGTCATGAGGCTGGTGCTGGCAGGCAGATGTACCCTGTTCACAGCTGGGGACACATCCAGAACCCACCAAAGCAAGTAGAAAGATGGTCATTGACTCCAGTGAGGTCTGGATCAGATCCCTGTGGAAAAATATGCTTGCTGTAAACTGTGAGCAGGGAAAGTCCATTTATAGAGGAGTCAAACTAAATGCTCAAATCGCTTCAATCCATGAACAAATTGCACTCCTACTTATAATGAATTTTGTCTTATAGGTCCCAGTCCAGTCAGGCACTTAAGCACCTGCATATCTTTTAGCTGGTGAGTGAATCTCTCAGAGACAGTGTCACCCGGTTGCTGAATCTGTGCAGAAGTGTGGGTTATTTCAGTGAATAATAATCAGGTTTTATTTATTTTACTCAAAGTTATATGATATGCGCAATTTTGCAGTAGCATGTGATTAAAGAAATCCTGACATTTTCAATCATACGTTTACTGCCCACATGTTTAGGAAACTAGCTAGCTTAGCTTTTAATATATAACTGTATGACTTAATTCTTTACTAGAAATGGCACGATTTCATCTTTTTTAGCTAATATTCTCCATTTGTTTGCATGTGTCACAGTTTTGCAAAAAATGTTTAGACATGTTACGTTTTATAGTACGTCTTGCTTAATAAAAACATAAGGGAAAATTAAAATGTAATTTTATTTTAAGCTGCTCACAGATGGTATCTTATATAGTCAAAACTACCTAATGCAGCTTTTATCTGACTTGCAGCATTTTGAGTTTATTTTTTGTGTTCTAAATTGCATGTAGTGACCATTCCACTGCTACCTGATAGCTGGAGTTTCAGATTTAGAGGTGTAACCTTTTCGTTTATTTTTGTCCCTCAACTGCAAGAGTAAACTTCAAAACCACTGCTTTGGTTAGTTCAAGTATTTGAAGTTACCAGTGGTTGCTGCTATAAAAAAACATAGATATGTATTTAAATACATGCTGCACTTTCCCTGCCCCAGACAGACATCTGGCCAGTTCCCATCTGCTGACTGTGACCTGAAGCATTTTTCTCTCTCTCTCATTAGTTTGGGCTTTTGCTGAGGTTCAGTAGCTCACACATGCTGATCCATCGGTTGTTTTTACTGGCAAACAGGTCCATCATTAACAATCAGAAACTATAGCATCTGTTAATTTAAGTGGGAACCACATCCTGCTGTACATTAGGTGTTTAGCAGTGTGGGCATTTATCAAAACAATGATTAAGTAAAATACACGTGTGTAATATTAAGGATATTTCAGGCTATAAATAACATATTTCATTCCTCTTCATCTTTAAACTAACATACGCATTTTACCATAGGGAAAAATTTGTCTAAATCTTTCTGGATAGTTTAATACTGGAAACCTTGGTCAACACAGTGCTTGTCTGTTAAAATCATTTTCATGCCTTTTTACACTGGGTGGCCTGCCTCTACCAGCAAACACAAAAGATTATGAAGGGTTTGAAGACTGCAAAACTAGTGTAGCACGTTTCAGTGGCATGCAGCCCATGTGGGCTTTTGCTTCCAGAAACTCAGAATTGCAAAGTAATGTATTAACTTCATTCAGAAATACATTTTCATATTTTAAAGGCATCAGCAGCAGCACAAATTTCCCCCAAACTTAACAGGTACCCCTGGTGGAAAATAAATATTTTTTTAAATTAAAGGATTTCCAGAACGTGGATTTTGGACATGCACTTACTAATCTCCATGAGCTACCAGTATTTGCTTTTAGACATTAACATCACACTGCCAGATTCAACTTGGTTAGATGACACGGGCTTTTGTTAATCACAAATTGGTTTGTGGCACACCAGGTGAAAGATGCACCCAAAACTCTGGATTCGAGGCTGGTGGTTTTTGTCAACCAGATGGTTTACTTACTTTATCCTAGAAAAGCTAGTATTCAAAGAAAACAGAACGTATCAACAAGACTTGCAAAAATTCAAGCTTTGAAATAAAATTTCTCTTGAACCATAACACCATGAGAAGCGCCAGCACTCTGCATTGGGAGGAGCGATAGCTGTCCCTGTTCCAGGGAAGTGGCACTGGGTACCTGCATCCCTTTTAGAAGCTCATGTCTCAGGAAAGAAGTTTAATCACAGAGAACTGAAGACCAAGCAGGGGCTGGATAAAAAGCTCATTGAAGTTAACGGGAAGACTCCTGCTGGCTTCACTGAGGGGTGGGTTGGGTCCCAACTTCAGACCTCTGAAATAAATGCAAAATCTGTTTAGTTTTGTGCTTTTGAACACAGCTTTATTTTCTAAACAGAGGCCACAAACAGTTATGTGTCTGTCTCTGTGATCCTCTCCTCTTATGAAGTCATTCCAGCTCTTCTATCAGTGAACTTGTTGTAATATATTTCATGCTTAGTCTTCAAAGAAATGTTAACATTCACAGATAAAAGACTCTGTACACTGTCCATGCCACAACTGTCACCAGAATCCCAGAAATGATGACATGAGTGGATGATAAATATCCTTACACAAAAAAACTATTTTTCGTGGGAGCCATAAGCAAACCTTTGTTATTCTTTCTATCTGTGAGCCGAGGTATGTGTCCTCCCATGGCAAGGCTTTTGGGCCAGCTGAGCAGCCACTGTGGCTCACCGATGGTGGGCAACAGAGCAAAGCCCCTGCCCACAGTCTGATCCTGCCGTGGGCAGCCGGCAAGTTGAGCCGGGAGCATGCCGGTCATTGTCTCCTCACCGAAAGCACGCCGTCCCCCACATCAAAAAGGCACCAGGAGCCTTCATACAGATCTGCACTGTATAATGGGCAGATTTTCGGTGAGGGCTCAGAAGACAAATGAAGCTTTTATCTGCTTTCCAGCCTCTGCAATAGGAGTTTACGTTAAAGCCACTTAACTGTCTAGAGTGCAGCACTGTGGATTACCTGTTTGTGTGAATCGAGTACATTACCTGATCACATGAGCGCCGGGGATAAGTTTTCTATAACTAGCTTTTCTTTGAAGGGATCTTCAGCTACTTTGGGATTCTCACAAAGAAGTGCCTCAAATGAGGCAGGATTAAGAATAAGCAATACTTCACTTTGGCTTGTGTTTCTCCAGCTTCATTTATTTAGCTTTACTTACTCGGTCACTTATTTGTGTGTCATAACAGTGGGATGAGGAATAAACTTTCCAAAGTATGCAGCTCATATAACCTTTACAGCTCCGTGGGTTAAATATTATATAAAGAAGGGAGGGAGTGTCATAAAAGGAAATATCTCTTGCTGAGCTGCAATTCAAAAGACTTGGTAATTTTATAAGAGTTCTCAATTTAAAATGACAGAGTTAAAAATATTATTTCACTTCACCTTTTTTTTAAGCATCATTAAAAATAACTAGTTCTGCAGAACAATTTTAAAATTAAAATAATGACGAGGGATGTGAAACCCATTTAAAAACACTTTGAATGATACACCCTTTTGCAGGAAATTGCATGTGGAGGGAGGAATTGGGAAAGTTTGAACACTGGAGTCTGTGTTTTGGGGGACTGGTCAGCTCTCTCCCTGCAGGCTTTGAGCTCTTCCCACACATGGTACTGTCTTGGGGTGCCCTCAGAAACTGCTCTGCCACTCCCCCAGTGCTCCAATTCTGGCTGGGGACTTTGTCCCCTTTTTGCTACTGGGGGACACACCTGTGTTTGCTGTTACCATTATGAAAGGGGAGAGCTCCTGGGGGCTGAGGGCACAAGGTCTCCCACCACCACCACCTCCACCAGTGCATCACCCCAACCGCTGAAGACTAGCTATCAATATTGTAAACTACCCTCTCCCTGGTGATGTCCAGTAGCCCATCCTTCTGGGGTGGTAGCCATGCCGCAGTGTACTGCAGCCCACTATTTTTGTTTTGAAAATACCAGTTTTCTTTTGTTCCCCAACTGCCCCGGACCAGTTATGGGCATTCAGCAGCCTCTGTCTGCCAGTGAGTCCATTTTCCTATTGCCAGGATCTGCAAGGGGAGACAGCCGCCCTCGACCCCCTGAGAAGATATTTTGCTTGACAAGAGGTGATGTGATGGTCAGGAGTGGAACTGCTCACTCCAAAACCTCCAAGTCCTGTGAAAAACAAAATGCAAGAGAAGGAATTACTAGGGTCAAGCTGCCTTTCTCATCACAAGAGCAATGGAAAGAAAAAGGAGATACACCCCAAACCTTCAGAAAGTATGAGCTAGAGAGTTTGAAGGGAATATTTTTGGAGGAGGAAAGAGTTCATTTTTCTGATCAACATCTTTTGTTTTCTTTAGTGATAAATTTAAGGTTACTTTATAATTCTCCTTTAAATTTGAAAACAGTGTGCTGTCTGAAAAGTGACTCCAGGACTGTTCCTGCTGCCTTGTCCATGCTGAGTGGATGCTTTGTGTACAAGACCCTGTCTTTCTTGGAAAGATATTACAGTTCTTTCTTCCTTCTCATGTTGTTCTCATAAATTAAACGACCATTTTGACTGCAAGTCAGTACTTCTGTATGGAAAATAACATAACTTATCACTCATCACTAGTAATAATACACTGCCTGAAGACATTCCTTTGTCAAGCCTGTTGGTGATCAGTTTACGCCCTAGAGGATTACACTTATGACTCGAGATAATACAACTTCAGATTATATTTTTGTTCATAAAAGTACAATCTACTTTTGAAAGAATCTGAACTACTCACTCTAGTTACATCTTGTGACAATGAGACACCTTTTCTTCAGAGCTAAGTAAAGCCAGACTTCAGACTGACAGGATGGACCGGATGTGACAGACAGTGAGCAGGCCAGAAAGACAGATGGAGAAAAGGAAGACCGAGGAAGCATGTTACGGACCCCTTGCTTACTCTCTGCAGCATAAAATGACATACAACTTCACTACGGTGTTATGTCCCTATTCTTCTGTAGATTATTGTACTTACTGTGATTAAAACAAAAAAGCCTCAGTCCTATCTTCTGTGTTTCCTTCTTTCTTGTTCCCAGATAAATTTAATAAAAAAACCAAACCACATGACTACCTTTTTCTTACATTGCTTATATATGCTGGCTCTTCAATAAATTTTTTTCTGAGAATTATGTCCAGTTATGTGGTAGTGTCTCATCAACTTAAGTAAGTAAATAAGAAATATTTTCCTAGGAGAATTTGTGGTTGCATTGTGTAATTAAATAGAAAACATTTGGAAGGTTCAGCTAAACAATGACTGTGCTTCCAAACGCTGATGGCATAAATCAAACAGAAGGAAAACACGTCATGTTTGTCCATTTCACGAGGACAATGAGGGTCTTATGGTGTTATTTTGTGCTTGGATTTGGCCTTAATTCTCTTAATTTTGTACAAAGAGGATGACCAAATCTGAAAAGACTGCTACCTTGCCAATTAAATCTGTAGAAAAGCTGAGCTGGGGACTTCAAATTAACCGCACAGTTGGCACTGTGCTTGCACTTCGATATTTCAGTTGCCTTTGGCAATGAGATGAGAATAAAATGTATCTCTGAACAGTGTCTTATTCCCACAAACATAACTATAGTTGTGTAAAATCTTCAACGTAACTGAAAGAAAAAAAGTGAATTTGCAGAGCCACGTGTCCAATGCTCTTTGTCAGTCGCTTCTGATTTGCACTCAGACACACATGTGGTAGGTACTTGAGTTTGTAAAAGTAGATGCTGACTTTGGGCCCCATTTTGTGAAGATCAGGCCCTTAGTACCAAGTTAGTATAGAAAGAGTGAAAATCTACAGACAAAACAAAGATTAGAGCTTGAAATGCACCACTTCTCCCCACAGAAAGAGTCTGCCAGAAAGCACAGTAAATTTAGTCACAGTACAATGCCTATTACTCTCAGAGCGTGATTAAAGCTGCTTTCTCTTGGACCACACACACATGTAGTCTGTCCCTGTCTTGGGAGAAATGTCTTTTTCTGCCTACAGCCCAGATGAATTATAGTTACAACCCCTTTGAAGATTTACAGAACACACAAAGGGGCAACCTGAAACAATAATGGTATTTCCCTGAAATGCATCTCTTCTCAATGAAGGCATTTTCTCAGGAATATGCAAGATGTGATTCCAGTTTTCCAAGACAATGTTCATTATTACAAAGCCATTTCAGAAAGAACTTGAATTTCTCATAGCTCTAAATCCCATGACTTTATAGCCTGGTGCAAAAATCCTGGGGAAAAGGTGTGGGAAGCTGTGGGGTGATAGTCCCTCAGTGACATTTTCTGGCATCATGAATTTGTCTCTATGACATGACAGAAATCATCCACAGTGTCCCACCCTGGCTGCATGCTGCCCGTCCTCTCTCCGTTGGCTGAATAAGTATGTCCATCAGGGAATTTGTTCTGTGCACAATGTCTTCTCCCTGGGGAGCTACTAAGCAGGTTTTTAAATATGGTGGTTTAGATTTGGGCCGCTTCAGGAAAAAAATTGTTCACAGACAGCAGTGTGTCCCTGCCATATGGTTCCCTAGGTACTTGAATTT
The DNA here is from genome assembly GCF_000699245.1 of Pterocles gutturalis. Lineage (NCBI taxonomy): Eukaryota > Metazoa > Chordata > Aves > Pterocliformes > Pteroclidae > Pterocles > Pterocles gutturalis. The sequence goes on from NW_010138458.1 coordinate 29,746, forward strand.
TGGGCTAGGTCACCCATCCAGGGGCCTGGGTTCACCCCATGTTCCACTTCAACCTAGGCTGTAATTTGTCCTCTTTGCAGTGAGAAAGGAAACTGTACCATGTTAGTTCTGATAATCAGTTTGTATTTTTCTTCAGAAGTTGCAATCACTTGGGAAGAACTGTAGCACAAAATGGCAGTGGGAACGGCCCTCCCAGCAGCCCTGAGCAGATGTACCATGCAATGAATCATGGGTCAGTGGGGATGCGACTTTGCCACGGAGAAGTCTCTGCTTGTCAAATCTGCATCCTGTTCCCACAACTTAGTCCAAGGTAGGCATTAGTTTGGCTATAGCTTGCTTTGGGAATCTGTAAGAGGAAGCTCTGTAAAAGCGGGATCATCTCCACCAGGTTGCACAGGTGAAGATGAAGCTGGACAGCCCTTCCAAAAGCTCTTGGACTGATGTTGTTTATGACATACAGTGTTGTAAGCTAAATGGTTTTAACAGGTTTACACAAGGTTGCTTTTAAACAGCAAATTGTCCAGTTTTGTTTGAGATGGCTCCTCAGACTCTGCAAGTAGATCAAACCCCACCATTTGTAATTAATTTCTAATGAAAAGGACCTGAGACAGAAAGTATTTTGAGAGAAGTACTTGCTTTCCATGGAAAACTTCAATACTTATTTAAACCCAAAAAGGAAAAGGCCTACACCTGAAAATATTCTGGGTTTGGTCAAAAAAATACATTTTGTTTTGGAGATGATGCCACAGAGCCTCATGGGAGATGTGGTTCAGTTGCCTCATGTTTCCACACAGCTTAAGGGACAGGCTCCTGGACAAATGACCTCTTCCATGGTGCAGCACTGGCAACTACTGGTAAGTTCTTTTTCCTCACCTAAAGCCCTATTTTGCAGGACATCCTGCTCACAGCAGATGATGGATGCATGTGGCACTATGGTCACAATTCTTATGAGGTCCCATTGTAGCGTTTTGATTAATTATTTGGTGTGTTCACTGAAAAGTGTTCAAGTTTTTACTTTTTCAGGTTTTGATTTTTTTCCCAAGAGTTCTGAAATATTCATTGGGGAAATAAAAATAATCTCCAATTGGTTCTGGTTAAAAGTCTGATGGGTGGACTTCCCCATGTTTAGTATGCATTTGGCCTTTATATGTAATTCTTACTGAATTTTGACATGTGTTTTGACAATGGATTGAATTCAGGCTCTTGAGCATTTCCCAAACATCCCAGGAGAGCAGGTGATTTGTATCTAATCTTTTTGGTCCTGTTCTTGTAGGCCTTTCTTGGTAAACTCGAATGTCATCCCCAGCTGCAGGGGAGGCACTGGGTGTTGTACTGAGGATTGAACCAGGAAAACACTGTGGTAATGATAAAACTGTGCCCACTCTAATACTGCATCAGGGTTGAGCTTAGTTCTCTGTAGAAATGTTTTGACATATCAAATGTGATATTTGTTTCAAAGTAAACCAATTTTAATACAGAAAGTGTTGTGACAAGTGTACCATTAAAATGTTAATGAACTTCGTTACATGTTGTCATTACTAAAAGTAAAATGCAAATAATTTTAAAATATCATAGTTTATTACAGTAAATTAACTAATTTTCAAAAGAACTTGAAAAATGGAATTTGAGGATTTCTACAAGATTTTTTCCAATTCTCATCCATTTATGTTTGTACTTTTAGTATTTGGATTACAAGAAGTTTCAGTCTAAATAACCAGTCCAATAGTCAGACTGCATGGTTTGTAGAATTCTATTACCTGAGTTTTAGATTATGTTAGTGAGTTTGTAGGACTTGCACGGAAGGCCTTAGTGCAGATGAAATCTCTCTGTGTGGGATGCGCAGAAAACAACCATTGGAATTATCAACGGTTTCTCAATGTTACTGCACCAGCAGCCCTCTTCGCTGGGGTTATGTGGCCACCATGTGGTAATACAGCGGAAAGTTAAACTGAACTGTTAACTTGCAGCATCTAATTTCTCTGTGAACAACTTGCAGAACTGCACACATTCGTTTTCTCAAGGACATTCTTTGCATAATTTCCTCTTCATTTATAGAACTAAGCCAGTAAAAGATTAGATCGTTTACAATGCAGAACATGAATCACAGTACAGGAATGATCCTTGCAATGGGGTTTCATCCGTCTGCCTGGAAGGCAAGTATTTAGGGGAAAAAATAATTACTGTCTAGCTTCCAAAAATACTGATAGGTAAATAGACAAACCCAGTACCTGTACTTCAATTCGTAGGCAGAAAATTATGACATTGACAAGACATGGAAAACATGAATTTGAATGTGAATCACTGTATAGTTTAATGTTTGACATCTCTCAAGATCGATAGACACGCCCTGAAGAGACAATTCCTTCAGCTCCAGGAAACAACTTCTTTATTCTTCTTGTTTGCTTAAATTGAAAGTCTAGTTTCTAACTTGCTTTGGATGAGCACAAATAATGGTGTCAAGGATACACATGGTGATTTATTTTTCATACAAAAGGTAACTAATATTAACTTCTGGTGAAATAGTCCCCTTTACTATTCAGAAATTTGGAATCTGGGAAAGAAAGTAAATGAGCATCCCACAAGGACCCAGGAGTTGGAAGGTGAAGGCAACAGGTTGGCCCTGCAGTGACTGTGCATGACCTGGTTCTCCAAGCCACTAGTACCACCAAACATATAGGCAATAAAACCAGTCTGGAAACAAGCAGGAGGGAATTTCTGTGGATGTCCACTTAGAAATAACACCACCACAAGGTCAAATGCAAGTGTGGAATTATTTTCTTGCTGCTCAAGGTTCACACTTCTTCAACGTTATTGCATTAGCATCCATAAAGACTCTTCAGCTTTAGTGATCATTAGAAAAAAAAAATAACCCAGAGCTGAATTATTCCAGTGATATCTAGTAATACTAAGTCTCTTTTTTTCCTCTAAGTACAGATGTGGTCTGTTGCACCAGCAAACTTCCTCCGGGCTGTGTGTACTCTGGAAATAGGGGATAACATTTCAGCTTTGTGTTGGCTTGTTGTTTTCTTGCTTGAGCCCAAGACAGTGAAGAAGAAATGCCCAAATTTCCTTTGCCATGAGTCTTCTGTGTTCAGGGACACAGGTCCTTGAAACCAAGTTATTGAAAGGCCAAGGGAAAAATGTTTGTATGAGCTCCCTGTTAAATATTGGCAGATAAGACACATTTGTTTCATGTTAATGCTCAGCCAACACTAACCTATGCAGCAAATATTGACCCAAACAATGTCATTCTGGCAAGGAATCATCAGTTGCAGTTTTGTGATATGTCCCCCTCCTAGACACCTGACCTATAATTTTCCTGCCATGGTCCCAGAATACATTTTGAGGTAGGATAATGTAAGACACTTTTCCCTGTAAGTAATTTTACTAAATCCAGTTACTTACTCTGCATAGGCTGCATAGGTTGCCTTGGATGACTTGAGGGGTTTAGGATACTAGGTCTTGAAAGAGCTGCTCCCAGGCAAATTCTTATTTTTTGCCTCAGAAGTCCTTTCTGAGTGTAGACAAGTCAAACAACCCTCATCTAACAAGGTGATAGGAATGTGCTTAACGCTGATTCCATTCAGCAGAATACATAAAAACATTTGAAGAACTGAATGTGCTTAAGTATGTGCTTATATGTTTTGCTGACTCAGGCTCTTTATACCTAAATTTCAATTCTGTCAAAGAGGATAATAATACTTCACGCTTATTCTCCTTTTCTCTTCTCTACTTAGTATTTGAGCCCTGTGGCACAGGAAAGATCTTTCTTTGCATTTTGGAGTTGAACAGTAATGAGGCATTGAGCTACCTCGTTCACTGTCTGTAGGCCCTAATACTTTGAAGGACTCTAAAATAAATTCCAAGAACTTACATACATATATGTATATCTGATTTAATATTTATCTATTTGTATGTCTATCCCATCCATTTATCTCTGCGGGATATTTCCTACCGGTAATGTCAAGGTTGTGTTTTTTAATCAAACCTTAAGACATGTGCTTCCCAATAAATGAATCAGAGTAAAAACAGTTTATATCACCTTTGACTAATACCTTTCCGTGTTGTATTGAAAATTATGAATACTTTTAAACCAATAACAGTAAAGCCTTTTTGTAATTAGATGATATGTTGCCCTCTAAGCCTTCTCTTGGGCTCAGAGTAGTTGCTAGTTCTGCATTTATTTACCTAATAGTACAACAGAAAAAAGAAGCTGCAAACATGGGGATATTTATGTCTGTCTCTGATTTCATAACAAGGAGCTTCCAAACGCAGTGGTACTTTGATGTCCTACCTCAGAAAGAATACATTTTTAAAATCTTGTCAGATATAGGCCTAAACTTTAATTTAGCACTGATGATACATCCTCCTGTTCCCTCCTCTCCTCTCCCTCTCCTCTGCTACACACTAGTGCTGCGCTAACCACAAACTCCGTCCTTCCCTGAAACTGATGTGCAGCTCCCATTATCATCTGCAGTTCAGCAGAATCAACAGTTCTGCAGAGTATATGATATGATTTCTGGCAGCTTGCATTCCTGTTTTTGTCATCCTTGCTCTGAAAAGACTTCCCATGACCACTGATTCTCTTTCACTGGTGAATCAGACAGTGCTCTGCTTCCACCAGAGAGCACTACCGCACTGCTTGCTATCATCTCCCTGTTCCCGCACTCAGCTTTGAAGGTTGTTTAAAATGTGAAATATTCTTCACCTTTGCTTGTAAAACGTGCACTATTACAGTTTTACTGGTATGGGTTTAGTTATCTGTTGATAGATATTTTACAGGGCAGTTCAGTTAGGTGCTCCAGAACCAGCCAGACAACGCAATGACCTCTTGTCAAATTGTTAATCTGTGGCTTTATCGTAATGTAAAACTCAACTTCCATTCATGTGTTAATACTGAGTGGCAACAGCAAATGGAAAATGGCATTCTTCAGTTTATAGTTTTTATATTAAAAAAGCTCTCTTGTGAGACTTCATCTGCTTGAATATGTCTGAAGATCTTTTCAACCATTCCACAAGCCTCCCAGTTGACTTTTTTTTTTACCTCCCAGTTGATAACTGGTTCTACTGAGCACTGACCTCAGTGTTTCTATAAGTGAGACTGTGTTTTTGACTGCTTCTTACACTGCTTTTACCACGTGTGACCCAACCGATAACATAACTGCACCAGACCCTCAGGCCAGGGAAGAAGCACAGCATCTTTGGTTTTTATATTTTCTTCACAATCGACATGTTCTTATACATCAGTTTGGATAGATAGAAAACTTAATGAAATATATCTTGCCCTTGGAGGGAAGGGTTTGCAGGTAGACAGCATTTCCATAGGCAGAAGGACCCCCCCCCGCAAAGAGCTAAGGTCCTTGTGCAGTAACTTTCCACCTAACAATCCTGCTGTGCCAGCAGTCCCATCAGACAAGACAAGGACGTGCTGAGCACTTTCTGCAGCCAGAAGCCCAGAAGCAAATGCCACAGCAGGGCTTCAGGTTTCTCAAGTATCTTCTTCAGAGCGGGAGACTTGTAGGTGTGTAAAAGCAGCTTGGGTTGTCAGGTTCAGACTTATCACTCTCCCCAGGTTTCTCCCCCTCATCCAACTCCTCACTACCCCAACCTGAAGGCTAGTATCCACTGTTCATTCCAGTATTATTCCCAGTGCTGCAAAAGGAGGCTGTACACATTGGTAAGAAAAAATGAGGGAGACGATATAGGGCAGAATAGCTAGCATTTTCACAGAGGACTTTGTTCTGAGAGCCCATGAGAAAACCCAGTTGCTTCCAATTGTAAACAAATGAGCACTACACAGAAACCTCTCTCTGAAGTTCAGGTTTCTTCATCCTGAAAAAAAAGAGATTTAACTGACTGCCATGTTTTTAAAATGCACACCTTAGTGTAAACTTACTTTCATGGGAGATGGGAAATGAAGGAGAGGTGATTGGTAACCAGCTGGCTTCACCAAGGGCAAATTGTGTCTCACAAACCTGGTGGCCTTTTAGGATGGAGTTATGGCATCAGTGGACAAAGAGCAACTGATGTCATCCACCTGGACTTCTGTAAAACGTTTGACACTGTCCCGCACGACATCCTGTTGGCCAAATTAGAAAAATATGGATTTCATGGATGGACCATCCACTGGACAAGGAACTGGCTGGATGGTTGCACTCAGAGAGTTGCGGTCAATGGTTCAGTGTCGAAGTGGAGACTGGTGATGAGTGGCGTTCCTCAGGGATCAGTATTGGGACCGGTGCTATTTAACATCTTTGCCGGCGACCTGGACGGTGGGATCAAGTGCACCCTCAGCAGGTTTGCAGATGACACCAAGCTGTGTGGTATGGTCAACACGCTGGAGGGAAGGGATGCCATCCAGAGGGACCTGGACAGGCTTGAGAGATGGGCCCATGCCAACCTCAGGAAGTTCAACAAAGCCAAGTGCAAAGTCCTGTACATGGGTTGAAGCAATCCCAAGCATAAATACAGGCTGGGTGGAGAATGGCTTGAGAGCAGCCCTGTGGAGAAGGATTTTGGGGGGTGTCAGTAGATGAAAAACTGAACATGAGCCAGCAGCATGCGCTTGCGGCCCAGAAGGCCAACCAAATCCTGGGCTGCATCAAGAGAAGTGTGGCCAGCTGGTCAAGGGAGGTGATTCTGCCTCTTTACTCTGCTCTTGTGAGACCTCACCTGGAGTACTCCATCCAGCTCTGGGCACCCCAACACAAGAAGGACATTGAGCTGTTGGAGCAAGTCCAGAGGAGGGCCACAAAGATGATCAGAGGGCTGGAGCACCTCCCCTATGAGGACAAGCTGAGAGAATTGGGGTTGTTCAGCCTGGAGAAGAGAAGGCTCCGGGGGGATGTTAAAGTGGCCTTCCAGTACCTGAAGGGGGCCTACAGGAGAGATGGGGAGGGACTTTTTTACAAGGGTATGTAGCAACAGGACAAGCAGCAACATATTTACTGAGGCACTGGAACAGGTTGTCCAGAGAAGTTGTGGATGACCCATCCACGGAGGTGTTCAAGGCCAGGTTGGATGAGGCTTTGAGCAACCTGGTCTAGTGGGAGGTGTCCCTGCCCATAGCAGTGGGGTTGGAACTAGATGATCTCTAAGGTCCCTTCCAACCCAAACCATTCTATTATTCTATCATTCTGTGATTGCAGAAAGTTTAGACTTATATATCTGTTAGACAGATCTACTTTAGCCATTACGGGTTCCTTTACTGTGTTTCATTGACGATGATGAGTCTCCATGTTTATATTCCCAGTCTGACTACTACACTTTGACTGACGCTGTCCTATTTGCATGCATGACTCCTATCAGGACAGGCTGAACACTCAAGATAAGGGTTAGTGGTTCACACCTACTCTTCTTCAGGCCTCAGACAATTTATAAGCTTATATTTAACACTTTGGGAGAAAACTATTGCTGCCTTTGGAGATTTCAAGACAGAATTGCAGTTATTGGTAACACAAACAAAACTCTTCCCTGAGCAATGGGGAAGAGAGACCTGCAGATTTCTTAGCTGATAAAAGTTGCTTATTCAGCAACTATTAAAGTGCCTGAGACAAACTAAAAGCAACTGATACTTTTTTTTTTTTTTCTTTTCTTGATAATTTGTCTCAGTGGAAGTTCACAGGGTAGCTGACTATATGGGAAATGCTTTCTGTGCTCAGGACCACATTTATCCACCTGTACCCAGAATAGCTTGCTCTCAGGTGACTTATTTTCAAAATGTGAGGAATTTAGGATTTGACAGTTATAGTAACACTAACTTCCACTAGTAGTTCTGAAGGTGTGAACCAAACATATGTATTATTTTATTTCATTCAGTGTTTCAGTTTTACACGACAAAAAGTGTGGACAACACTTCATGTACTTAGATTAGCATGACTAGGAAAGCAGCAAAGCTTTATTGATGACAGAAAAAACGAACAAAACTACATTAATCTGCAGCACTGGGTCAGGTCAGGATCCCCATAACTTTTTCCTCTTTCAGATTCCTTTTCAACATTCGTGCCTTGCTTGCTAAAAGATAAAACAACATGGGTTCATGGATGTTTTGCAGGCCTATAAAAATCAGTGACTTTGTGTTAAAGTAGGGAAAAGTTATTTGAGGGGAATCTCTCTCTAAAGATTCTCCTTTGTTTGAACTTAAAACTCAGGTGGTACACAAAGAATTGAAAAACAAATTGAAAACCAGAAGGCGAAACCAAATCCAATGGCTTCCTCTCAGTGCAGAATAACAAATCAGACTGAAAATCCTTTCAAGTCTGTGCTCGAAACCAGTTATAAAGCCACCTGTGAAAAATGTACATATAAGTGAAGGAGGAAAGGTTAATACAGAATCACAGAATCACAGAATC
>NW_010138459.1:0-1310 GCF_000699245.1 Pterocles gutturalis
CCCATGTCCCCTGTCCCTGTCCCTGCAGTGCCGTGCTCATGTCCCCTGTCCCTTGTCCCTGTCCCCGCAGTGCCGTGCCCGTGTCCCCTGTCCCTGTCCCCTGTCCCTGCAGTGCCATGGGGCCAGTTCACGGTGGCATGCCCATGTCCCCTGTCCCTGTCTGCACAGTGCCGCTCCCATGTCCCCTATCTCTGTCCGTGTTCCCGCAGTGCCATGCCCATGTCCCATGTCCCGCTCCGTGTCCCCACAGTGCCTTGGGGCCGGTGTGTGGTTGCTGTCCCCATGTCCCTGTCAGTGCCCCTGCAGTGCTGTCCCATGTCCCTGTCCCCGCAGTGCCAGGCGGCCATTGAGCGCTTGTACCACGTGTCTCCTGTCCCTGTCAGTGTCCCCACAGTGCTGTGCCCATGTCCTATGCCCCTGTCCCATGTCCCTGTCGGTGTCCCCGCAGTGCCAGGCTGCCATCGAGCGCTCGTACCGCGTGGCCAAGGCGCTGGCCGACGACGTCGACTTCTGCTGCTTCCAGTTCACAGATTTTGGGAAGGGGCTGATCAAGAAATGCCGCACGAGCCCCGACGCCTTCATCCAGATCTCCCTGCAGCTGGCACACTTCCGCGTGAGCATGGGGACAGCAGGGGACAGGATGGGGACACGATGGGACAGGGATGGGGACAGCACAGAGACAGAGATGGGGACAGGAGAGGGACAGGACCAGGGATGGGAATGGAGATGGGGACAGGGATGTGGATGGGGACAGGGACGAGATGGGGAAAGCATGGGGATGTTACAGGGACAAGGATGGGGACGGGGATGGGGACAGAGACAGGATGGGGATGGGATGGGACAGGGATAGGGACAGGGCCAGGGATGGGCATAGGGATGGGGACAGGGACAAGGACAGGATTGGGGATGGGGAGAAGGACTGGACGGGGAGAGGGACGGGGACAGGACAGGGACGAGATCAGACAGGACAGGACAGGGTTGGGGACAGGGATGGGATGGGACAGGACAGGACAGGGATGGAGACAGGAATGGGGACAGGGATGGGTATGGGGACAGGATTGTGGATGGGGATGGGATGAGAATGGGGATGGAGACAAGGATGGGATGGGGACAGGATTGGAAGGGGATGGAACAGGACAGGACAGGGATGGGGACAGGGCCAGGTATGGGAACAGCGTCGCCAGTGCGCCCCAGTCCAACCAGTGTCCCCACAGGACAAGGGCTGCTTCTGCCTGACGTATGAGGCGTCCATGACACGGCTGTTCCGCGAGGGACGCACCGAGACCGTGCGCTCCTGCACTGCCGAGGCC
>NW_010138460.1:0-44407 GCF_000699245.1 Pterocles gutturalis
CGAAGTAGCTGTTACACAGTTTTTTTGATCACCCCTTTGACTTGGGAACTTACTTGCTCTTCAAATCACCCAATCCCCGTAGTAAAGAAACAAAGACACAAGTGTTATGACCTCTAACTTCTTCCAGAGAAGATGACAGCTCAGAAAGTAGAATTAGAAGAAAAATTTAGGAAACAAATTACTACTTTTTTATGCATTCACTTCATTATTAAAAAAAAAAAAAAATTGTTAGCTTCTTAGTTATACCCTGAAAAACATCAACCACTGGCTTTGGCATTTTTAACGAAAGCAAAGCGCACGACATCGCTACCAGTCTCAAAACCAAAGGGAGTCAGCAGACGTGACTAGGGGACATGCTGAGTAAATTTCTCCCTCTACTTGAACTGTAGTGTCTCAGCTCCCTGCTCATCAGGCTAACAAGTCTTCTGGTCTCAATCTCTCCCTTTAAAGTTTTCCGTTTTGCACAGAACAATTTACTAAAACAAAAGGCTAGTAAGGGAGTAAGCAGGATAGCCAACCAGGCAGTAACCCGTACAGTTGTCCTCTAGTCCTCAGCAAAATATAGGTGGACCAGCAGCATCAGAAAATACCAAAAGAACCCCCAGTGGAAAATGCAAATTTTAAGCCCTACTGAGAAGGAATTTGAATTTGGGAACCTCATACTCTGTGCATTATCCACCAAACAGCCACAAGAACAGTTATGAAAACCTCCCAGAACACACTGTTGGGAACGTAGCTTCTCCACCAAGTTTTTTTCCCACCTGAAATTCTTCCAGAATTTTAACATGACCAAGACTACAATTCCAGCAAATAAACTATTCACATGAAAATCCCTACCTAGCTTTTGATGCAAGTAAAAGCACTTAGCCCTTAACGGCAAACCTAACGTAACCCACTTTCTGTCACTGCTCCCAGACCATTATTTGTTGTCTCAGTTGGGTAAAAATAATTCTGTAACTAAAAATCCCAAAAGCAATTTAAAGATTATTAATGGGCAATGCAATTCCTTCAAATTCACCTGCATCTTCACATAGAAAATAATTATTTTTTTTTTAAAGTCAAGAAATGTTGTAGCACTGATGGGTGCTTTTAAGTAGCTGCCAGCATATTTCTTCCATATTGATTCCAAAATAAAAAAAGCCCATCAAGGTATAAGGTATTTTATTCAACAGCAGATCCCATTCATACCATTTAAAAAAAAAAATCACTTCTCTTGAAGATTATGAATGCTTTGTTGTATACTTTTCACAGAAAAAACAGACTTATCCCAAGAGGGACAGGACACTGAACGGCTTCCAGTACTTTTTACCTTCTAACTTACTCACTGCAACTCTCCTTTTAACAAAGCAACCAGGTATCTTGGGATATCCTAAAATATCTATGCTGGCAAGTATGATAATTTAAACATCAAACTATATGCCCCATGTTATGACTAATCAGTTTCTCTGGAGGGTTACTCAAGGTGGTTTTCACCAGTCCATGACTGTAAACTATCCTAGGCCCTTCAGTAAACCTGGGCTGCAAGAAAGGGAAAAGGGTGGCGGGGGAGGAAACCATAGAAGAAAAAACATTAATAATAAAAAACCTCATAGATCTTAATAAGACACCATCAGAAGGGTAACTTTAAATTTAAATATTAATCAGCACAATATCCAGCATACAAAGGAATAGAAAAAGTAAAGTTAAAATTTATAACGTTTGAAAGGTGATTTATGATTCCTGAAGAATTCAGCTATACCCATTTAAAGCTGTCCCCTCTTTTCAAGTTTATAAAGATTTTTCTTTTTTTCTCCTTCACACTTTCAAAGTGTAAATCAAATACAACTTTTAGCTCTCTGCAAGATAAGACAAGCAGGTCTGATGCTTCACCCGCTCCATAGATGATTTTGCAGATGTGAGCACATTATGTTGGGTGATCCTAGTTCCAATCCCACAGCGCAAGTGCAACACAGTGCAACACACAATTATTACTATGAACATGTTAGAGAGCTTCCACAATATCGCGTTTAGAAATTCCTTGCATTTGACCACCAGTATTGCTGGATTATTATTATTGGGTTATTATGTATTATTGCCTTTTGGAAGAATAAAAAACCTTCTTCTTTCAGTGTGGTTTTTTTTCAGATCTCATAAACAATCTAATTTAAGGTTATACAGTCATTCAGAAGTGATAGCTAATTAAAAAAAACATGCGTAACTTTACCTTTTCACTATTCTTGTATTTTTCCCAGCTTTTCAGCATCTTAAGCCATTTTGTAGTTCTTTCAATTTCAAGGTGCTTTTGCTGAAAAAAAAAATTTTTTTTGATGTTTTCAAAATAAATATATAGAAAATTTTGTATTTCTAAAAATATTGAGAAAGAGTTTAACACAGCATGAACTTTTTATCCAGTCATCTAAAAATAACAACAAAGAGTAACATCAGTTCACTTAAAACACCCAAAAAAGTATCCAACCTAAAAACGAGAAGAAACCCTTATTTTCAGCACTATGTAAAGAACTGTATGTTGTAAGAGAAGTTTAAGCACAAGACTTATAAAAGTTTATTCTTTACACATTTTTGGCAAGTGCCAAAAACTTCAATTTGTTTTTCTCCTCCATAAGTTTTCAGGCAAATAATTACTGCTGCAAGCTTTTTAAAAGTTAGCTGACTGTGAAAAGGTGACCTTCTTTACCCAGGCTTGCCCTAAGCACAATTAGCTATTGTTTTCCAGTGACCACACAAACCATCCCTTCTCAAAAGGCACAAAGTACACGAACAAAAATAAGTGCATGCAAGGGCAACAGTGCAGTAGCAGAAGTGGAAACATTCTGGACATTAAAAGCTAGAAATCCTTGCTGTAATGCTCATCCTTGGCTTGGTACGCTTTTAGCTAAATGGTTCTATATTTTACCATCAAGGATTTCTTCTGAAGGTAAGATCGACTTGCTTTAATTATATTACTAAAAAGAATATTTCAGTAAGGAGGTGAAAATGTCAATTCAAAGCAAAACAAACCTCATCTTCTCAAAATAAATAGTTAAATTAAATAGTAAAACATGTAACAATAAATATGTGAATTCCACACATTATTTGTATTCTATGCCGCTGAACAAGCATGAGACAATCCTACCACCTTAAAGATTGCCATCCTGCCTATGAAAACCTTGCTACAGTTGCCATCAACCTCTCAAAGTGGGGAACAAAACAAGCACTTGGAATTAGCTATTTGTAGACCTTGGAATTTCAAGGCACTTTGGCTCTTCGCAGCCAAAAATCTGTATTTTGTTTGGTAAGAAGATTTTTAGTTCATATTTTTACAGTCTAGTTTTACATGATGTAAAGTAGGCAAAGTATCTCCGATTATACTACAAAGTTAACTAATAACTGTGGGGAGATTTCTTTATTTTTTTAATGACACTATTTCAACTCTTTCATAATGCTTTGGGAATGAGGGTCAACACTGGAAAAGCTAAAGCAGCAAAACGTATATGCGTGGCTATTGCTTTCCCTTCAAAGAGGAAGATAAATAAATATTTAGTTTTTTTGAAAAGGACAGCCCATCTACCTCCAACTTCAAATCCAAGGCTTAATAAAGACAGGAAGGATATTCTGTTTCATACAGCTAGTGACGCAAACCACTAACAATGTAAGAGTTTCATTTTAAAGCTCTGCAGGATACTGAAAACTTATTAATACTTTCATTAACTGCATCTGAAATGTTGGGGGAAAACAGAAAATAAAATTATTACTTATTGTCTCAATAGAAATCTAATTTTACCCCTAGCTTTTGCTCATGAGAATTTGTGCACTCTTTCTTGGCTATCAATGCAACGAAACGGGCAAAAGACTTCTGTAATCCAGAAGCCCAAAGCCTTGCACTTGCAGAATCACAACCTGATGACTGTTTAGCTCCACCCGAACCATGATTCAGTCCATTAATTGTCCTGGAAATAAGTTGGCTTTGTTTCTTTAAGCTATTTTTATTTGAATAAAACTGACGCAAGCCTGACATAAGAAAGTTATGGGGAAAGAAGCGCCTCTACTCTCTCAACCTTAACTTGTTCAGCTATTCATGTTGCAATCAACTGCCCACACTCTTGTTCAAGTTCCATGCTGTATTTCATAATACCTCGTCAGCTTGCTTTATTAACAGTATTTTAATTATTTAAAATACATTCTTAAGAGTTAGGTGAGAGGGGATCTGTAGAAAAACTACTGCTTCCCCTGTTTCGTAGGTTTCACCACATTGCTTCTGATTCTCCTCTACACTTGCAAGCCCTTTAACAAATACATATTTTTAACATCTCTAAAGCTTAGGTTCTCTAGGCATAGTTTAGATTGCAGGAATAACATTGCTATCAAGTCAGGAAAGGTCTCTGCCCTCAACAGGTTATTCAGATAATTGCTAAGAAAAATAAAAACCTATCTGCTCCTCCAGTCTTTTTGTTTGTCTGTTTGATCTACTTTCAAGATTTTTTGGTTTTTAAGCCAGAAGCTCACTTCAATCGTATGTTGGTTCAAGCTTTTATGTCTTCTGTGTCAATTTATCCCAGTTCTCAAGTGATGCTACTGTAGTCAAAATAGCAATTATTTTCGTGTTCAGTTGTTCAAAACTTTTAGCTATTTTTGGCCCAGTTGGAATTATGTTCACTTTCATATCCAATAGGTGCAACACTGAAAACATGGATTGATCTGACGCAGCTCCTTGCAGAGTAGGTGAATGCTGCTGCTGCTCTTTCAGGCAAGTTCCATGTAGTTGTCACCAAAAAAAAAAATTAAAAAAAAAAAAATCATTTATCTGCCTATTTTACACTTTGAAGCATTTTTGCCATTGGAAATAACAGAATCTCTAACTGAAGCAGATAAGGTTTCTTACTCTCACGTCAGTAAGTAATATACACTACTGAAATCAAAAAAGCATGGAGTTAAGTTGGCAGACATCCATCTTTTATGCAGCACTGCACCTTCCTGGAGAGCAAGCGTGCTAGAGCTGAGACTTAAAGCAGTGGTTTAGCAGAAGCCTCGGACAAAACCAGAACTCGCTGAACCACTCCCTGGAGAATTTATAATCAATGAAACCAAAGACAAAACCAAACAAACTGAAAATGACTTACAAAACTTTTCATAGCACTACAAAAAGAGTCAAAACACAGGCTCCAGATTTCGTGAGGTCAGTTCTCTGTCCACTTTTCTCCTCTAGATGATCTCTCCTCCCCTAGTTTTTTCTCAGATGTGCCATATGATTCATCTGAAGCTTAAGTAGTTCATAATGTAGGACAATTATTTGACGCATTTAAGCCACCAGATGCCCAGCGAGGTAATGAAGCATCTAAAATTACACTGCATTCACAGTAACAATGCCTATTCTAAAAGTATTATGCACATAAATGTCTACACACATAAATACACATGCAGAAAACCCGGCTCCAGCGTTACACTAGAATGTATACGAAGAATAGAGATTAAAAATTCACAAGGATATACAACCTTTTATGTAAGTTGCAAATGAAATTAAAATGTGAGTTAGGAATATTTTTTTAAATTCACAAGTAAGGCAAAAGGAAAATATAAATAGTTCTACCAAATAAGTGACTCTAAAAGCCTGCTGTGCAGTACCTTTTAGTGTTAGCCTCCATTAACATGACACAATTATCCAATGAATGGTATCTTGAAAATTGTAGAGATTTAAACACCGCTGACAAGACAGATAAACCTCAAACCAGCAGAGGTCAGGATATCATCAGGATTATAACCAGGAGTCTAATACAGGAGCATTACTGTATGATTATAAAAAGACACTAGATTTGCAATTTAACACTGACTCAATAAATGCAGTTTCTATGCTGACATTGTCCGAGACAGCATGAATACAACATGGGACAGAGAACTTAGCCTTAAATTATTGGGGGAAAATAGCGTCTAAGTACAAAGCCCCAGTGAATCAGAGCTTCAGAACACGTATACCACAATAACTGCAAGCTGTCTAACATTTATGCTCATAGACTCAACACCCTGCTGTGTCCTTCTGATGGGAATGAAATTATATATGCATTCACTATGTTATTAAATGTAATGAAACATGGCAGGAAACTGCAACCATTTCAGGCTGCGTACGCAGAAACACGCATGAACTAATGCAAAACAAAAGGGACTCTGAAGTTCCCTTCTTTTACAAGAAGCATTTCTTACTAGCCCTATACCGAAGCTCAAAATAATTCATTTTCAGAAGCACGGCTGCTCTTAACACTTGGGAAGCTGAGATGCCTTAAAACAAGTCATTCCGTCCCTTTTCCATGCATTCTACTGATTTGTGCAGCCAAGGCGGCTAACGTTAAACTTAGAGCTTCAAATATTTTATCTCGAGTTTTCTGATGATACAGAAGATCAATAGAGACAAACAAGAAGGATCTGATCTTGTCTTGGAGATAAGAACGGTTCTGACAGACCAAGGTGATATACCAACAGTAACTAGGCCCAGACAAGTAGAAATTCAGTTCACAAAGAGTTCAATAAAAGCCTTCCCCACTCCCAGTACATCAGTTCCCAAACTCCTCCTCCAAGACCCTCCAGCAGCAAAAGGATGTTTGGACAAGGGCCTGCACCAGCTGCTGACAGGTCTTGCACGTCCAGAACACACCTGGCTCACAAACTAAAAACTACAAGGGAGGTCAGGATGTTTTCCAGTGGCAGCCAGGATACTGGTCACCGTTTACCAAATGAGAACAGCACGCTGCACTCGTCAGGGGACAGCAACCTACACCTCAGCATCAAAGCCACCACCAGCTCACTGGGACAATTCATTCACCCCGCGCAGCTGATGACAGCTCATGACACAGTGACAATAGCTCTTGCTCTGTCAGGGCAGAGCCGGGTGTGACCTCTTAAGCAGCTCCGTTTCCTTTACTAGGTCATACGGATGGGTGAGGAAAACTCACGTCTCATTGCAACTAGTAAATGTGAGACCGCGTGGGCCCCAAGGGATCTGTGGGCAAGTTAACACGGCCTCAAGGACCACAGTCCTTACGGAACCTGGAACACGTTTCTTTGGAATGCAAATCACTTCCTCTCCTAGTTTCACATTTTTTTTAGATAAATCACAGTCATAAATCTTTAAACGCCTACATCCTAGTAAAAAGGTAGAAGACACCAGACTTACCTTTTCTATAGCTGCATCATGGACAGGAAGCTCCTCTGGACTGCAAACAAAAAAAGTCCATATTACTCTTGGTTAATCTTGGAACAAAATCATTTTTGCATAGGTTTTTACAAGTAATCATTTACCTCAGCAATACATACTAACAAGTAAACAAGAATTCTGAACTTTAGAGAATTAGGATAATAACACAGGAACTCTTGGAATTTAAACACAGTAAAACTCAGCATTTAAAGTAATGAAATAGAATTACTTCACGCTTAAACCTTCTAAATCAAACCAGTTTCACAGCTTTAAAAGACAAGGACTTAACATTTTTCTTTAGTAAAAGTACCACGTGCTGTACTACTGAACTGAAAACTAAGTGAAATTTTCTGTAAATGCGCACAGCAGAGCTTTAAATAAGAAAAATTGTTTTAGTGAAAACTTTTCACACTCCTAAACACTTGTGTACAGCTTTGTTTTAGAAATCCAACTATTTCCAAACATGAGACTCCTAACTCCACTCCATACATTTTTAAACAAAAACCCATTTTGTGTACTAGACCATGCTACTTTTAGCCGAAATACCCCTAAAAGGATTTTGCTTGAATTAGGAGAGTTTCTTCCATTTTCTCAAAACTATACAAAACTCACTCTGAATAACGGGGAGGAGGTGGAAGGAAAAAAAAACCCCACAACAAAATCAGTTTTATTACTAAGTATACAATTAATATTAAAAAATACAGTTCTTTTACTTCTTAGCCTAATTCTGAAAAGGCAGGTTATGAGTGGAAAGCTTGAAAAGCAGCCTTTGAGCAGATACATTTTCAGACTTTATATTATTTCAGTTTCATTCCGAAAGGCTCTAACTTCTGTTTTTCTTAACAAAGAAACTTGTGTTTTTCTTATCAAAAGTAACTGGACCACTTTGATGCCAAATGAGCCTTCCTTCCTCTGCCTGAATCACCTGCAGCTTCTGAAAACATAGCAGGTCATCTGTAAGCAGCAAGGCTCCCTTCTTCTGCTCTACAGATCAGATAAAAAACACATCCAACACACCCCTGTTTAAGAGGGACTAAAAAGAAGGCACTATGTGAAAAGTGAATTTTTTTATTATTTTTTTTAATTCCTACTGAGGCTTCATATTATGAAAAAAATCCTACCCACAGCATTATAGCTGTCTATAGCAAGGACATCAAAACCCAGTATTTTAGACCACTATGAAATCTGTGCAAGGGCAAAAAACCACTGGGGAAGGCTACAAAAGTAGTTGTTGCTGCAGTCAATGTAAGAACAGTCTGATGCAAAATGCTTGAATTATATTTGATCTCACGTATTTCATTTAAAAGATGCTGTTTCAGATTCAGAAGTTTTATTTGAATAAATACATTTGACTTACTTCATCTAATGGAAAAGCCTGCTCCACTCAACACCTTTTCAGAGACCACACACACAAGTCAAAGTTTCCAGTACACAGCCTAGAAACTAATTTAAAAACCAAAAGAGTGTTTCTTTTGAACAGCATTGCAAAAAGTATAATCCATCCACTTAGAAGCACTTTCCAAATATCTAAAAGTTTTCTTCCAGAACATCAAAACCCAAAAAAACCCTGATGAGCATCTGTCTGATGCTCTACAGCCTATAGTCAATGCTAAGGTTTCAAGTGTTATAAAACCACAGTATCATGCACATTCCCATTAACTAAATTAACAGACTGAAAGTAAGCCCTTTGTATGCCAAGTATCACCTCAAAATTAAATCTCCAAATTTGAACAAAAGAAAAAAAAAATTAAAAAACCAAACAAACAAGGAAAGGGGAAGAAAAAAAATTCCATTTGATAATCAGCTTGGGGGTTTTTTGTTGTTTCTTTTCATTTTAATTACAAAGATGGCTAAGCCTTTCAAACTTCACTTGCAATTTTCAGTTCTTTAGTGACCTCTTGCCTCTCTCCCCACGCCAAATTTCTGAATAACCTCCTCACTTGCAGGCACTGTCTACCTCCACCAGAAGCATCAACCCCGCACAGCAAGGCGAGCGCACAGCAGCTGCATTCTTTGTGGCCCTGTAAGATCACACCAGCAGCTGGCTGCACACACAACAGACTCTTCTTCTCCCATTGCCTCCAGCAACGAGCAAGACACCCATCTGACGTCTCTGCATCCCCACAGCCTCACACTGGACACAGCAACTGGTACCATTTGACATCTTATCTTCATGTTTGCTAATCCGGCATGGAAGCTAATCACACGAAAGATTAATCAAATCTTATTTTATCACAATGTATGAATGAAGCACAATGATTTATTAAGGAATTGCTCTTAATTTTGCAAGTTACCATCAATGTGTAAACAAAAGGCATGGATGAATCTACCGAGCAGCGAAAGAAGGGTCTTTTGTCCTGAGAAGCAGACACTGTACTCCCTCACTAAATTAATCCAGGAGCAAATTTTTGACCACATTCCTCATTCTTTTTTTTCAGCTGCGCAGCTATGCACTCATACCACATACCTATACGTTTTAAGCACTGAAATTCCACAGGAGCGCATTAAGCCAGCCCCATGTTTTTATTCCCCAAGATGCTGCTGGCAGCTAAGCACCAGGAAAACAGCCCAGAAGCTGAGCAAATTGCCCTGGGCTGCTCAGAACTCACTGGACTGGAACACAGAGGTTCCTGGAGATCTTCCTCTCAATTAACCACATTGCACTAACTACGCCCATGTACTCACATACATAATATTCAAATCTATCCTGCAAGGATTGAGGGAAGGGCATAGTGCACAAACTCACTCTCTCAAACACCTAAAGATAATTTAAAGAAATACATTTCCATTTAGTGTATATGTTTCCTACACAGAAGCACCTTACAAATTTAGTTTTCCTAAAAAGGATTAGGTGGGATCAGACACAAAATCAATTAATGTCTATTAATCAATGTAATTTTATTGCACCTTCTTTTTTTCTTTATAATGATGAATCTTCTCCTTCCTTCCACAGCTTAGCCAATCTAGTATTGTTATACCTTCATAATTTCTTTTAATGTTTAATCTTCTCCCACCATCCCCAGCCTATTTAAGCTTGTATTTTTCCATGTTTTTAATCTGCGTACTTCAGCAAGTAATGCTGTGAAGCAGTAAACAATATTAACATAATACAGCCGCATCCTGCCCCAAGATAACCGCTTTCCTTTAACAGCTCAAGTAATATTCATTTAGGGGATACAGAGAAGAAGAATAGGGCTGATTAATGTAATTAGCTCAGAACCATACAATATTCGATATCCAAAAGAGGAGTCAGAGACAGCTTTTAACTGAACTATGTAAACAAGGTCTCACTTAGACGAAATGAAATCTTAACACTCCATTGTCCATAATAAAGATACAACTAAGATCCCAACTAGGTAAATCCACCCATTTAATTAGACAGGAATCAAGAATCATTACATCTGGTATGTGCCTCTGCCCCAGGCACAAAGGCTACAGCCTCCCACCCTGCAGGCTGGGCAGCCCACACTGCAACCCAACAGCAGCTCAAGGGCTCTGGCTGTCACTGAACAGCAGCTCTGGTGTTATATATAATATTAAAAGAAAGGTCTGAAGATGCTGTCTACAGGTTTGGGAGCTGCGAAATGCTGGGACCAAATCCTGACTGCAATAATGAGCAGGGTCCACATGAAGGCATGTTGGGCTTCCTACTAGAAGGCTCCTCAAAGATATTTCCCTGGGAGGTAGTACTAGACTCCAAGGTTTGACTGGAAGTCAGGACCTCTACCCATGGTCCTCACTGGTGGTGATCTGCAACACCAGCCCAAAGTCTTCTTCGTGGACTATTAACACCTTCTGGTGAGGATTCTAAGGTCTAGAAGTTCAAAGAAACAGGATTTAATTTGGGAAAAAAAGGACTTGATTGAAAATGCTTATTAATTATAAGTGATGAATGGATTTTACATCCTTAAATCCACCACGATGGCTAACACAGGGTTTCATTAATTTTTCAAGATAACTTAAAAGAAATATTAATCTTAAATACATAGATATTTGACACTTCAGAACATTAAACATGCAGATCTATGGTTTTGGCCATTAAGCTATGTGTTGTAATTAGCCTCCTCAGGTAACAGTGATAGTTTAAACGAACTGAAAAGTCTCAGACTTAACAAGCTTACAGTCACCTGCCCACTGCTGCTGTTTAAATCAGTATTCCTTAAACAGCATTTTGATATATTTGTTCAATATAAACACAAGGAAAGACTTTCTCATATTAGTCAGATTTATTCTTTTCCTACATTTGTATTTAAATACCAAATATGTTCCCTGCTGGCTCAAATGACTGCATTTTCCTGCTTCTAGTTTGGCTTAAATAAATTTAAGAAATGTAAAGGCTCATCTATCATTTCCAACTTCAGTTGAGGATGGAAGATGTTTAGTGCAATAATCAGCAGTCTTGATATGATGGTAACCCCAGAACTGTAAATTCCAGAGGATCAACTCAACTCAGTGTTCCAAGTTATATAGATGCTGACACCTAATTGCTCATTGAAAAAAGTGGTAAAAATTGACCATAATAGACTAAAAATCCTTACCACAAAGCTTACTTGCCCGAAGAGCTGTAACATTCAAATTTTTTTGTAAGCTGTATTTTCACTTCTCATAATTTCTATTTCAAAACACATCGCTTGCTTAAAAACCCTCTCTGCTTGCTGCTGCTGTTCTTATGCCAGAGAGAATTAGCCGGCACACACTGAAGAACTTTGAGGTCTTTTATCCTGAAACATGTTGCAGGAATAATTGTGATATATGCAAGTCATGATTTAACTTTTTTAAAGTCAATTACATTCAATATTCCTATATTACTGAACTCACTATAACATGACTATTAAAAAATTCGAATCCTCATAAAGCCTGTGGTGCAGTCCCTATTCAAAATAGTTTCTCAAACTATTTCTCAAATTATTTTCTCTTGCTCTCCTCAAAGTACCACCAAGTGCAATCGCACCACCTTGTATCACTGCATCACATTTTAACTGAAAAGTGTTTTGAAATCATATTTGGTGTCACATATTAAATACAATGTGGGAAAAGGTTATTGCAGAACACTTAATCTTCATGGTCTCATTCAATTAATCATGAAGAAATACACGCCATGTGTTCAATATTCCATTTGTGATGCAATGTTACATGTTTAAATCCATGAGAAGAACATACTTGCTACTACCCAGGAGAATTATTTTGAAGGAACTCTTAAAAAAAAAAAAATCAATCAGTCATTTGTATCATTTTGAAACTTCTATGATCAAGGAATCTGTAAGCGAAACATCCACAAAAACATTACCAGGGCATAAACCTCAAAAGCAAAGGTGTCATGAAATCAATTTATGAAGAACGGTCATGCACAGTTAAGACATGAGAAGGAACAGAAGAATTCAGTTGACAGATACCTGAACAAGAAAAGCTTTAGTACAAATGGAGTTGTTTTGCTGACCAATAAAGAATCATAGAATCATTACGGTTGGAAAAGACCTCAAGGATCATCAAGTCCAACCGTCAACCCACAGATTGTCGAGTAACAAACTGCAATAACAATTCAGTACTCAGATATTATTAGGAAAAAGTAAATCTTCCCAAGTATGAGCAGTTTTTACACTGTGTAATTTGTCAGAAGCGAGTTGCAGAAGTCTATAGCTTTACTAGACAAAAAATTAGTATCTTTCCCCTGGGAAACCAATTCTACAAAAACAAACACATTGACTAGGGGTTCTCTTAGGTCTGCCTCCCCGTCCGTGTCCAGCACATGGCACATCAAACCGTCAAAGCAATGCACAGCAATACGGATATTAACAACAGTGCCTTGCAACAGAATACCAGACACCTTGTTTCATACATATACATACTCTTTCCAGGTAGCTTTTACTGCCCTATGTCATTTAATATACATCCTGATCTTTATTCTAAAGTTAGCTGCAAATTGCATCACAATCATCTTATAGAAGGGAAGATAAGTAAGACAGTGTAACTCACAGGACACGCAGCACCGTTACTTATAGTGAGGATTTTTACGTCTGCATTATGGCACAAGATGTGCTACAAAGCAAACCTTTCTGAAGCCAACTGAAAAAGCTCATTAACCATTGTAACTAGAAATAATATTTCAATGTCATGCCTTTCTTCAGACCTATGATTGAGTTATTCTACTCTTTACAGCACAAATCTAAAGCATAACTTTGTGTTGAATTCAGATCCTTTAGTCCAAACAAGTTAATTTTGAGAAGAATTCTGATTATGAATGATTGCTTTAATCTTCCAACCTTGGAATGGAAATTAAAGGCAACAGTGTCATTTTCAAAACCCCATAATACATGGAAAAAAATTCTGAAAATATTAAGGAGAAAGTAAGAAAGCTGTTTTATAAACTAAATTATGGATTTTCCACCAATAAATTCTAAGGATCACTTTCTTCTTTCCATTACACATTTTACTTATATGACCCACAATTTTGATTGTGCGTGTCTGTCAAAATAATTGGAGCTCTGCTACTGTAATAATCCACTTTGATTTTTCACCGAATAACCTCTGCACAGTATGGGGGTGCTGACTACAGCAGATTAAAAAAACAGCTTTCAGAACTTTTGTTAAAATTCATAAGCAAGCCAAAGCAATTAATTAACATATGGGATAAGCCAATGTGATATTCCACAATATAATTACCAGGAAATATGCTGCAAGGAAGAATTTAATGCTGGCAAAAGATTGGATCACATGATTTTGTGACTAGGTTTTAGTTACAATTATTATTTGTGGATTCTGTGGATGTGGCTGCCAATATGCACAGCACAGTGCCATGAACACGTACCTCCTATCCAGCAAGTCCCAAGTAATGCATACTCTCAGAGAAGATAAAATCAAAACATTCATCAAGTTCAATTGAATCTTAAAGTGGTGACTTTTTATTAAAGTACTTTCCTGCTTGGGCAAAGACAACTTCACCGTAAAGATTTAATTGCCCATTTAAAAATGATCGAGAATTTCATAGAAAAAAAGACACCTGTATTTCCACTGCCACATGCTAAATCTTGTGTCTTTAGGAAAAGACATGTTCTATATGTAAACTTTGAAGTTCTTCCAGCTTGGAATCATAAAACCTTGGAGAAAATCTATACTCTGCTTAATTGAGCATAGCAGCATTTCTAGTGATTTCTGAAGTCACTTTAATTGAACATAAACACTGAGGTTAAAAAATGGCTTCTCAGAATACCATTCCAAGTGTTTTTAAAAAAAGATAAAAATTAGCCTAAACTACCTTGAAACCCTCAAGAGGCCTGAAAGACAAACGAAAAAGAATTAATCTCTTTGCCTTGCTTCTGATTTACATTTGATATATAAATGTTTAAAACACCTAGGATTTTTTCCTGAAGCACGTATATATATTGCTTTTAAGTACTGCTTGAAGGTGAAATACTGTACAGATCACATAGACTATGTATTAATAGCAATCAAGGATGTACATGTCAGCAGCTTCATCTCTATTAAAATTCATGTGCTATGCAAAGTGGATTCCAACATAAATTAAGATGGTAGTGTTCCAGCAATACATACTTGTTCACTGCTGAAGCTCAATGCTTTATGTACCCACACTTGCTTCTTTTGTGAAAGCATCTTCTGCAGTCTAAAATTCCATTTTGGTGCATCCTTCACTCAGGTCAAGAGTACCAGTTATCTTTGCACTTCTAAAAACTGTGGCCCCAGACCTCTTTTAGCACTCTTAATAATCAGTGCCAGTGAAGCACTCTGGCCATTCCCTATATTCAGTTACTTTAATCTTCTATAAATGCTAAATATAGTTGGAAATATACGTGGTAATAATTATTATGTTAAATCCTTACATTTTATGGCTTAAGCAGTCAATCAAAACCCATGCGTATTGCTTTATGGATGTTGCATAAATTAAATCACTTATTACCATATTCAATAATTTTCTTCCGTTCTGCTACCTAATAGCTCTTCTTATAAGAGGAAGTAGTTCACAAATTTCCAGCACACAGTGGGTGATCTTCTACTCAAATCAAGTAGCAGCAGCTGTTAACAAAAACACACTATCTGTCCCTGGTTGGCAGAATTATCCTGCAGCTTACTTTTGTGTTTGCAATCAAATCTGCAGGATTGTTGAAGTGACAGCCTGGGCTAACTTGGCTAAAAGAATGGATTTAAAATTCAAATTTCAACTGTAGTCCTAAGAATAAGCTAAAGAAATGGGCATAATTGTGACACAGTTTCATAAAAAAAAAAAAAAAAAATCCATAACATTCTGAACGATAGTAACAACAGACCCTTCCTTCCTTCCATGGGAAGGACCTGCGTGAAGGGAGACTAATAGAAGAGCATATGCTAGATCATCATGATAACACAAGAGGAAAAAATTTAAAAAATAAGAGCCCCACCCTTTCAAATGATTCTTAAAAAAAAAAAACCCACTTTCATTAAGATGAACAAAATTGAACTAAAGAGAAGAGCATCTTAAATGCTTTTGTAAAAGAACTGAAATTAGCAGTCCAAACCACAGAAAAATTTCTTGTTAGCTTCTCGACACATATATATTAAACAACGACTGCAACCATGAGAGCACAGCACATGGGCACAGCTGCTTATTTTCCAATGGATGTACTACTCTCCTTTTGCAGCTACAAATACCAGCCCAGGACCTAAGTTCTTCAGCCACTGTTCGAATTACAGGTGGTCGGCTTCTTCTCTTCAAACAGGTCCAATATAGGTGACTTCAAGTTTTGCATAAAATGAGTTGATTCTGGGTTCAAACAGCCTCCTTAGCTTTACGACCTTCTAAAGCAAGCCTGTCTCAGACAAGGACCTAGCCAAGACCAGCTGTAAGACACTCCCTCCTTCTCCTGGTGAAGTTCTACCACCAAGAACACACGTGGTGTGCACATACTCTAAGATCCTGTATGATTGAGACGTTCACAGGTGATCGTTTGGGAGAGAAAGTCTGGTTCCTCTCTCTTCTGCGAGGTCTGGTTTAGACAATTTTCACAGAACAGCTTTTGAATAAATGACCACTTTTGCTATCAGTCTGGCAAAAAAAGACTTGCTTAAGTAGCAAGTGTGAGGAAAACTGAACAAAGCATTGAAGAGATCCTCACATCAAACAAACACATTCTAAAGTAACATTTCTGACCACATACTATTGCAAGATAAGACATCGATTTAAGGAAGCAATTAGTGCAAATTGACATACACATCTCATGCTTTTAGAAATAAATTCAAATGCATCAATGCAAAGAACAGAATCACAACACGACCACCACCACCACCACAATTGCATATGAATGCAGAGATCAAAGTTCATTGTCCATCATGGAAGCAGAGCTGTAAACTAAGAGTCAGGAGTCAGAAAAGATAACAAGTAAAATTTACAGCAAGTCCAAGGTACTGTTCCGCTGTCAGTGACATTTAAACAAAATTGCCTATTTACCTTGGTCTCCGAAAGGTCTGTCTCCGAAACTTAGTCCCATCACTTCGCAATTGCATGGTCAGCAGAGATTCGTTTCAGGAGTTTCATAACTGATAAGTAGTAAAATTTGTAAAACCTTTTCACTGATGTTTATTATGTATCTGTCACTGCTGTGTTTTCAAACCAGGCTTTATCATACAGAAATGCAATTAAAACATTATTTTAGAATAGTTCTCTGTGAAAGCATGCAAGAAAAAAAAATGGGTTTGTCTAATGATAGGGAGATGGACCTAAAAAATGCATTCTGAATCTCAATTGCTAATCCAATAAAACTTCAGTATTTAGTAAAAAAGAGAATTAAGAGAAACACAACCCTAACATCCGAGATCTGAATTTTTATTTTTTTTAAATAAAAATTTGTCTTTGGCAGCTGAAAGAGGCTGAACTTAGCACACTTTCTTCCCACGGGAGGGAAGAGTTAAGCCACTCTCCTGACAAGTAGGTCTGACCCTGTCTCACAAAGCTGAGAAGAAAAGAGGAGGAGGAAAATGACAGCAGGTCCCTAATGAAGGGCCACAGTATATGAAAAGCAGTAAGATTTACACTGATAGTTGAACTGTTAAGAAGAAACATTTCTTGCTCTTTTAGCACATCACTGTATCACTCAATGTGTTTGGTGATACTTACTGTGCCTCGAAAATTAAGGACAGTGGCTGCACCTCACTATGAACAATAACTTTGCAACTCTCCTTGCAACCTTAGTGCTCTTTCCTTGCCACTAAAAATTTCCACTAAAAATTTGAAATGAAAATTATATAAAAATCCCTATTTTTTTAATTATTCTTTTACATTACCAAGTTACAGCCACCCTGCTTCTGCTTCTTTCTCTAATTTCTATTACCCAAACCTTCTGGCATCCCAGCATAACTTCTTTTGCTGCCAAGAACACAGAGACCAGTCCTTACGTCTCTCATCTGGAGGGACTTCACCTGAGCAGCTACTCAGATGAGCAGGGTTAGCCACGTAAGAGATACTGTTCTTGGACAGGTGCCTCAACAGGCACCTTGCAGAAAGTATTAAGGAAGGCATGAAGAATATTTTGGAGACAAGGACTATTTTCCAGCAAGGCTGTGTATAAATTGCCAAGAAACAGAATGAGAGAGAGGATAACTAGTTGCTTATCATATTAAAAAGTCAGGCACAAAGTAACACTGAAAATCAAAATCAATAGCTTCATTTAGAGACATTTAATGGAGTATCTCACATTCTTGATTGAGCTCTCCATTCCTTTGCTCCCCCAGCTCATTTTTGCAGCATGCTGCAGAAATGCATTACAGAGCTAATAAAAATGCAATACTTTTTAAAAAAAAAAAAAAATAGTAAAGTTTGATGGAGAAGAGCAGGTAGGCCTCTATCTTAGTGAAAGAAAAAATAATGAAGTCTGCTATTTGAAAAGTGCCTCTGGCAACAAAATACTCTCCAGCATGAACAAACTATTCTAAAAGCATATTCACTGCTTTAATAGACTCAGGGGATAAACAGTGTGAGTCAGATTCTCAGCTGCTGTAAATCGGTACAATTCCATCACACTGAGCTACTCTAAGAGTAGTACAAGAATCTAACCCAAATTTTCAAGAGAGCTTCATCAATGGGGGAGGGAATCCCACACCCATATTTTCTACCAGTGCTACTTCTACTGTACATCTTTTCCTTCACTGAGGGGGAAAAAAATAAATATACACACCACAACCACAAGCTTGCAGAACAAACCTCCAATCTGCCCAACCTCACAACACTGATCCCTGGATATTTATCAACGTAAGAGCATCTGCCACACTGCACATCCATCTCCAGCTTCCATTTATTGAACGGGTAGTAAAAGAAAAACACGTTTAAGCTGAATTACCCACATTTGACCACAAAACCTGACAATATTGTTTTTTTGCTATGAGATAATAATTATTAATACAAGTTAACACAAGACTTTGACAAGTACAGGAGCTGAAAAGAATTCATGTTGTGCAGTTCGGCAAAACAAAAGGCTTTAAAGTAACCGCTGCATTTTTAAAATTAGGTCATGGTAGCTTATTATTTTCACAGCTCATTATCAAAAGTTAACAGGAAAATTCAGTTGATTCATTGATGAATGATGGAAAGAAAAAAGTTACTGAAAAACTGCAGTAAATAAATTGTAGTTTCTTCTGTTATTCTTACTTTGTATCTAGTAAGACCTGAACAATTACAACACCTTCCACAATATTTTAGTCAGTGTATATTAGTCATAAGCTATGTTTCCCAATGTAGAGCAGTAAAATTTGGCCTTGAGCTGTACCTGCCTGAATTCCAAAAGCAATTTTCTTCTTACTTAGAAAAGCATAACTGTGGTCTTAAAAGGTTTTCTTATAAAAGAAAACTAAACACCTCCCTCACAGGTGGGTGATGTACAGAGATTGATATATAAAAGAATCAGATAAAAATATACACCAAGTACTGCTAATAGAAGAACAGATAACAGAAATCCTAATTGCTGGCTAAAATGGAATGGTGCAGAACTTTATTTTTTTAAATACTTTTTGCTCAGTCACTGTCTAACGAAGGACTGAAATAATTACTTCCAACAGGTACCAAACAAATGATCCCAGCTGATGGCTCATCCTCGAGAGGGAACGTCTTTCAATGAGTTAGAGATTTTAGTACAAAGCAGCACAGAACCTGGCAGTATATCGAGCAGGGGCATACTGCTGTGGAGACCTGAGCAAAGGAAGACGCCTTCTACTGTTCGGATTTGCTCAAGTTTTAGTTTTCTGTGCCATGCTAGGAAGACTTTGAGGCTGTTTCGTTGCTCTCTGACTTTTGGCCTGGTGCTGAAAGGCCCGAAAGAGGACCGGCTCTTTAAACATGAAACTGGGGTTGACCTTTGGAGTTGCAAAATGCTGTTTTTAGCTTCTACCCTATTTTAGGAGCAGGGACAAAGTTTAGGCTGTTTTTGCAAACCCCAATCAGCCAATGCTCTTGTGACCATTCAACCTTAGCATCATATGGGGCACGGAGGAAGGGGATGGAATAAAGTTATTTCGTCCTTGTAGCTAGCTGGAGAGTTTCACAAAAAATAAGCACAAGGATACATTCACAAATATATACCTTTAAATACGTGCTTCAATGGTCTTCAGAAAAAGCTTAAATTCTTATTTATTTACAAAGGAGTGACTATCATTTGGATCGGTTGCTTTCTTTTGTTGCTTTAAGACTTTTAATAATTTAACTATAGAAGTCATTCACATAATTGCCACTTCCAAATAGACAAATTAATATAGATACTATTTCTTTTTTAAGCCTACAGTTTAAATAATAACTTTTAAAACATTTCTAGGAGTAGCAGGGAACTTGCCACTACTCAAGGAATAACATATTAATTCTAGTAGCTTTTCTAACCATCCAAAGAAGCAACAAATCAACTAAGAATTCAAGGAGGGGGAAGGGGAAAATCCCAGATCCCAAAACATTACTGGAATGTCTGCTATGAGCTTTGAGACACTCTGAAATTCCTTGAAGTTTTTTTTTCCCTGAAGTTATGTCCTTATCAATGACTGCTGCAAGAAAAACTGCAAATAGAAGTATCTCCAAGGTAAAGTTTCGACGAAAGGACAATCCACAGTGAGAAGATTAAGAACATTTACTTTAAAATTTAGCCAGGCTCCACGATAAGACAGAAAGGAATTGCTTTTTCATGGAGTCAGGGTGTTTGGAGTTTGGTTTTCTGGGGTGGAGGTTTCATTTTTGTCTTCTTGTTTGGTTTTTGTTTTAGTTTTTTTCGTTTGCTTGTTTTAACTGTAACATTCTGGTGCCTTTTTTTGTTTGTTTGTGTGTGTGTGTGTATCCCAAGCATGAAATGAGAACTTTTTATTAAATCTGGAGGAAAAAAAATTAGGTAGCTTGACACAATGTTGTCCAAAAAGACACAACATATCCAAGAGGGGCAAAAAAAAAAGAAAAAAAAAAAAAGGAAAAAACCGACAAAAAACATTTTTTTAATGAATACCAAACATATTCCATCTCTTTCATTTCCAAAAACAGCTGAAGCAGTTTTTGTTATGACTATCTGTGAAGAGATCTGACCCATTTTTCCCATTCCTAAAATACTTGATCGAATAAGTCATATATTATAGACTAAGGCTTATCTGAGCACTATGGTGGTCCCCTGAGATGGTTTGCTAGACTTCAATCAACTACAGGTATAGAACAAACTATCCATCAGAGACAGTTTCAAGCAGGCATTTTCTAGAAAAGAATATTCAATCTAATCAAAACACTGGTGGACTGTATGTACAAACACTGATGCTAGATTTTATGGAAGAAAAAAATGTTCCTTTTAGAAATGAATGGTATTTTTCACAACAGTCTTACTGTTCAGCATTCAGCACTACAATGTCAAACCAGGAGTCCAGGATTTTTGCTGGAAAATAAATTGTATTGAGTAAGGACCATGCCTGAAGTTTTTTGGGTAGGGATGTTACTGGGTTTGGTTTTTTTTTAATGTATTTTTAGGATTATAGGTAACCACAGTGCACCTGTAAGAAATATACTGCTCTATTCTCTCAACAATCTTGTATTCATGACTAAAGATGAGCTCCCTAACATGGGCTTCTCCTCGACGAACATCATGTAAGTGAAGAGTATAAGTTTTAATAGTCACTACTCCATGTATACCAGGTGACACTGAGGAAGACCAACAGTACTTCACAGAAACAAGGCTATATTAATTAACACGAACAATGCTAATGAAATTAATGGTATCAAGATGGACCACTGCTACTTTACCTTTCGTGTATTGCTTTGCAAATTGAGAATAACGTAACAGGGTTGGAACTACTGCACCAGAAAGGATGAACAGCCATCAGCTGGGTCCAGGTGGCACCTATGGAACATACTCTCAGCTATGAGAAGGCACATCAGTGTCCAAATTATACCTCCTTCCCTCAGAGCTGATATGTGTACTTAGAGTCATCTGAGACCTCTGGACTCTGAAATGGCCTTTTCCCCTTGTAAAACTGAAAGCATCTCTCTCCAAATACATCCTCGGCCTTCCAGAAGGAACCAGACACACTATCAGGCTGTACAACAGTCTAGTAACCATGGTCACATTTACAGTGTTCTGGTACCAGCATGTCCAGAAAACACTTGGCTCCCTTGGCCAATGTCTTGGTTATCTTTTTCACAAGTTGAGTTTCCAGTGCTTGACTCCGTACACAGCACAGCAGTTACATGTATTGGGGCTGCAGGGGGGAGATGTGTGGGACAGGGCTGTGACCTTCCCTGTGCCAGTCATGGCTGCTCCAGCCAGCTCTAAAACTGCTATAACCAAGCTATCGGGGGCCAAACTTCAGTCAGTTGGAGAAACCCGTAATGCCCCTACTAAAAGCCTATTTTTAAAACCATGGCAGCTGCTGGAGGCAGGAGAAATGTGGGGAGAAGGAGAAGAGACACATGGAAGGAGATGTTGTTGGGGAACCGGCCGGAGATGCACTCTCAGGAGACACGTCGTGCTGGGGTTGGAGGGGGACATCTCCAAAGGGACTCCAGCATGTGGGTGACCCACACTGGGGCAGCAGAAAACACGTAAGACACAAGGAGCAGTAGAAGAGAACAATTAAAAGACCAAGAGCAGCAGAAAGAAGCCACTGCCTGCAGGACCCTGACCTCCTGCACCGCCTGTCACCTCAAAGGGGCTGGGGTGAGCTCAGGGTAACCCACAGCAGAAAACAAGGGAAGCTTGTCCTGGGGGCAGAAAGGAGAGAGGTGTTTCCCCTAGGTGTTCATTAAAGTTTTATGTTTTGGGGTGCCCGTCCCCAATATCCAAATCAGCAATCAGAATGTTGTGTTATTTGGCAATAATTATGTAAAAAAAAAAAATCCCCAAATTGAGACTATTTTGCCAGCAACACCATATGGCTTAAATAAACCATGATGACCACCACTTCCTTACAGCCTCGCAACAGCAGTAATTGGTAAGGCCAAGTTTTCTACATTTTAGCCAATAATGAGATTTTAACTCTTGCTGGTTCATGCATGCCTCTCATACAATTTATAAACCACTCTACTGAAAACATGCCCATTACAGTTTAGTCAGTTCCACTGACAAAGCTCCTCATAAGTGCATTTTGTTTTGTACAATCTGGTCTTAAACATCCCAAGAGACAGACCCCTTTGGCACCCAACAGGGTTATTCTGTAGCTTAGTGTGTTTGCTGGAAACCTTCTCATACCCAGCTTCCCCCTTAAAGCTTCTCTTTATTCATTTCCAAAGAAGTCTCATTATTATAATGCTTTGGTACTTCTCACTGAACTTACTTTCTTGTTCCCTAAATTCGTTAGATATTAACTCAGCTTTTTTGGGTTTTTTTGTTTTGAATAGCTGTTTTAATAACCTGTCCAAACCAATTTCCTTTTAATAGCCAAAATCAACTAGAACTTGTATATTTATTTGCAGAATTGGAAAGAAAAAAAACAGTATTACAGGAAATAAATTAAATTGTGTTCTTAAGGCAGCAGCTATTAAAAATTTAAGACAGTGCTAGGTAAAGATGGTCACAACTATTGTAAACAATAAATACTACAACAACAATTAGAATCGACCAAAGATGCCCAACATCTATTTCAGATACAGGTCTTAAATGAAGGTTACCCTTAAGGTGAGAAATGTCCTATCAGTTTCCAATCACTAGCAATTTCCACACTGCTACATAAAAAGGCACCTTCCCTCCACTACTCAGCATGTTCTCAGAAGAAAATCTGAACAGTTTTACCCACTGCAGTGGTATGGCAGGACGACAACAGAAGCGTAAATGTCTTCAGGCTCCCCAAGTTTATTAATTCCCAGTTTGACACACAAATAAGGACACTGGCAGACAAGAAGAATCATAGATCTAGACTGAAACTACTCTCTAAAAGCCTCCTGTCTTCACTTTCTCCCATCTTCTTCTCAGTGGCAAGTTACACAGGCAGCTTCAGTGCTTCATCCCATCAAACTTATCTTTTCTGCTCTATCAACAATCAGCTGAACTTTGACGGCACATTCTCAGATCCAAGGAAAGCTGCACACAGGACATAGCCAAGGAGAAAGAGAAGTTTACAAACTACCGATAGTAATCCAGGCCTACTGTACCCGAGCAAACAAGCCCTAATTTTCCATCAGGTTTCCCACGTTCAGCAGCCTTCTGACACAAAAGGCATTTTTCAGCTACTTAGTATTTCAAGGTGCCGGTGTAAACAAGATTACAAATCATTCCAGATCCCAACTTGAGTACGATAAGTTTGATACTGTCCCCAGACTTTCCGTTTTCCATGTGCATTGGCCTGTGGGGTTAATGGACACTGTAAACACCTGATAGATGGGTCATGAGGAATTATGGGTCATATGGATGACAACCATTAAGGCAACCGTTTGAAGGCTTTTGGTACACTCTGCTTAGTTTCAAATTCTTCTAGGAATAGGGGTTCCTTTCTGAAATAGTAGATTGCACAGGCTCAGTAATGCAGTATACATGAACCCAGACCATAGTTAAAAATCTATAGTGCAATATAAATTGTCTTTTCAGGAAAAGACAGTTGATATGCTCATCCTAATTATATTTCTCCTATTAGGAGAGATTTTATTTCTCAGGAAAATAAAAACATCATTTTGCAATGAACTTGCTTTAAAGAATGATGAAGCAGCCTTGATGACACTCTCAGGTGAAATCCGCCTTATAATCAGACATTACTAGCGTGTAAGGAAGAAATATCACACAATTAGTGAAGAGAGAATATTTACATATGTTGTTAATTCATGCAGTCTTCATGTAACATAAATCTTTCATATTTCAACCCTTGAAGTTGACTGGGAAGTATGGCCTAATGACTGAGGTCCATCCACCCCACCACATCACAAGAATGACTGCAGTGGGATGTAAGGGTGCCCACAGTAGCTTTAAGTTACAGCTCCAGCAGCACCAAAACTGGCACATGGTGATTTGCCAAGCAGCACCTCCATAACTGCATCTCAAATATACTAGCACATTGGAGCCCTGAAATTCAAGGCTCCTGAAAACTGCCTGCAGCAGCAACTGTAGCAGACATGAGTAACAATCTTCCATGCCTAACATACAAAAAGGCAAATATCACCATACAAGTCACAGGAAAAGTTCAGGAGTTCATAAGGATACCAAAATCAAGAAGCCACCTGCAAATCCGAAAGTGTGTGATTCAATTCCTATTGAAGTCAATGGTGAACTTAACAGTGTCTTCAATTATTTTTGCACAAGAAATAACTCTGTCATCCGTTCTCCATTAATAATGCCCGCAACTGCAGCTACAATGCCAGACACATGGTGCTGGCAGCTGTACCAAAGACCTCTCTATGGAAAGTAGAGCTGTTTGGAGGTTATACACCAAATAACTCACCCTGATGAAGCAAAGGCAGTCTACAGGTAAGGATAGATGTTTTAACTGACAGCTTATGAAAACAATGACATTACCAAGTAGAAGAAGGGGGGGGGGGGGAATCCCCCCAGAACCAAAACATGCCCCACCTTCCCAATACTATAAAACCACATAGCTATTACTAAGTTTTCCACTCATCACTGATTTTGCTGGATTTTAACTGCACTTCATGTATTCAAACATAAATGCCAAACACCAAGAATAGCAGAGTGTCTTGACTGGCTATTATCAAAAGTAGCAAGTCAGCTTGTGTTCAGTTTCTGCAAGTTAGATAGTTCCATCTGCCAACCAGAAAGTCCTAGTACAATTTAATACTCTCATATTTTGTTTGCCAAAGAGACAGACATTATTTGTTACAAAGGAGATACCAATAGGATTCTGTCATTTTCTGACTCAACTTTATGATGCAACGTTAGGTCCCAAATCAGCAGAGACTTAATAAATTTAGTAACCTTACTGAAGTTAAATGAGATTTATCTTTGGAGGGCTGGGATACACAGCTATTCATATACAACTCTTATGTAACCTTAAATGTGTTAGAGCTTTTTTTAAAAGACCGACATTTTAATTAATTTTTTACAAATCCTTCCAAGAACTTCAAGTTTGTTTATATATAACACAATTACTTAAAAACAAAATTCATCTACAATTTAATTCAGCTTGAAATACCTTTTTTGTAGACTATCAATTTTCATTCCCAAATAAAATATTCAAAACTATTTCACTCCCTACACAGGATCAAGTTACAGAACTAAAAAAAAGTTCAGAATGGAATTGAAGAGCACAGTGAAAAATTACCCAAAACTTACAGAGCAAACAGCTTCCAGGAGATCTATTAGAAGGCATAATAACACTTTCACCAAATAAGCAATACCATAAAAAAGCATAAATGGTAATAGCACCAAACTCTTAATTTTATTTTCTTTTCAAGCTTGCTACTTACTGTAGAAACCCAAATCTATCTGTGACTTTATAAAGACGATAGTCAGCATCTTCCCATGGTTCAATCTGTGCACCCTCCCGTCCCTAAAGGGAAGGAAAGAAAAAGAGCCAAATTAATCTTAATGACACACTGAGCTAAGACACAGAAGACAGGATTCAGCCACTCAAAGCACAATCTTTAGGATATACTGGTAGCAGGCTGGAGGAAGGAGAGGAGAACACTGGCCCTAAACTGAAAGAAAAGGAGAGTAGCACACCTCTTGCAGCCCCTACAAACAGTATTTTCATCAAAGGAAATCTCTTTTGGTCACTGCCCTACACAGAATAAATTTCAACCACAGACTCATAATAGTCTCACACCTGGCATTAATCTCTGCAATAGTCCATCAAGGTCCCCACACAGTGCCTTCTACTGGTTTTATTTCCATAGGCCATCCTTGCTGAGCCATCACTTGACAACAGCACGTATTGCTGACAGCCTTAAGCTCACATCCATGCTGACTTCCAGCAGCACCCAACAGAATGCAGCACTGAGCTTTCCCTCAGTGAGGCACTCATTCAATATTCCTGTCTTGGACTCCAATTGCCAATTTTCGCAAGACTTGCAGAAATTTAAGTATATGTCAGCTCTGTATTTTTCTGGTATGGACTACACAGAGGTTACTGGGGGTGAAGAGAGGCTGCCACTCAGAACACAAACCACACACGTGTTTTTTCCTTATCACTCACTTAAGTGCACACTGTACAAACCACCACTGAATCTAGCATGTAAAATTTTTCATGAACTCTACAAACAAGTCTATTGCTCAGTACTCCAACGACACTTAAAAAGTCCATGAAGTGTTACAGGAATAAGTGAATACAGAGTAGGCATTCTAGGCACACTCTGTGCCAGGCTGCTACTTGAGAAGTGGTTCAAGAAAAAAAAAATGGTATGACTAGAGTATTTCTTCAATTCCTCACAGCAATCTGATAAACAATGCAGTTCACTCGTCTTTTAAGTTGATAATGATTTAAATGTTTCTACTACCATAACCAAAAATTAAATTAAAAAAAAGTAAAATAAAAGTCCTTCTGATCTCGTAGCTAAACTAATCATCCTGAAACACCCCAGTTTCATTACTTGTCATACATTACACTACTTTAAAGTGCCCCAAAGCAACTTGTCATGTACCTGAAAAATGAGTAGATTAAGTCATTATCCACAATATCCCCCGTGGAGGGAGAATTTAGTTCACCCAGAGGCCAGTGTATCATGAAAGCATCAGATTAGTACTACATAGAGTATTTTAAACAAAAGCTAGTGGGAACTATGATTAATTTTTTTAAACAGACATATTACTAAGATTAATTACAAAATGTCTCTAAAATTATTATCAAGTTCACTTACTCTGTCATACTTGGCAACTATCTCTGCTCGTTCTTGGGCAAGTTTGATAGCAGCATCCTGCTCGGCATCTGCACCTGTAGAGAATTACAATAACGCTGTTCAGATTCTCTCCCTTGTGAACAAAGAACTGCAGCCAAATACGTGGAAAATAAATTCCAACTTCAGAGAGACTATTTGGATGGAGAAATGCCAAAATAATTGTATCAAACCAAAATATGACCTTGGTGCATGTCTTGAATACTGTTCAGAGTAAAATACAATTATCAGATGGTATCCTCACTGCTGAGTTTAGCATGTTCTTGATTTTCTACCAAAGCGGATATTAAGTCAAAAAATAATACCCCACAACCCACTAACTGAAAGACCAAAGTAGTAAAAGCTACTTGGTGCTAATTCCAAAAACATTCACACAAAGAAAGCCAAAACACACAGTACTGGTTTAAAACAGAAGTGTGAACAATCTACCAAATTTGTATAGAGGGATTAGAATACTGAAGAATGCTCAAGAAATACCACATTACTCCATCGGAGAAATTGCCCAAGACTTATTTCTCAGAAAACAGGGAAGGGACCCTTAATACTATGAGAACTGCAACGTGGGCAACCCAGAGTTGGAGTAAGCATGAGGATATGACAACAGGAAGGTTGACAAGCAGGAAGAAACGGATGCGTGGGTAAGCATTGGACACCAGTGCACTGCAGATACAGCAGAATTTACTACACCGGTGGAGTTAAAGTTTAGATAAATCTGGTTTGATCTGTAACTGAACTGGGTTCTTTGGCATTGTCTCCTTAGCAGAAACAATCTCTAGAACATGGACAGGAATGTGAAGGGGGCACAGTGAAAGGAAAAGTAAAAAAGATGCTGTTTTCAATATTCAACAACATAATGCACTTCAACATCCCAAATAATGATTTCAAACGAACAAGGTAAATCGGTTCTACTCAATGGTAAGTTTGTGAAAGATTCAAGAGTTGATTTGGTTCAGTTACTAAAAAGCAATGAACTCTAGATGAAGCAAAGCTTTAAAAAGGTTTGAAACAAATTTCAAGCACACACTGATACAAAAAGAACTCTAAACATGTGGTTTTTCTTCACTATTTAGTTCATGGAAACATAATGAACATCAAGATTGTACATATCAACCATCTGAGCCATAAAACAGATCAGATATTACAGTTTTCTATCTTATGACATTATTAACACTTTTATATGTTCAAA
This sequence comes from Pterocles gutturalis, assembly GCF_000699245.1. NCBI lineage: Eukaryota > Metazoa > Chordata > Aves > Pterocliformes > Pteroclidae > Pterocles > Pterocles gutturalis. Next base: position 28,606 of record NW_010138460.1, read on the forward strand.
TCCAGTATTTCTTTAATAATATTTACTTACGTATTTCTCAGATATTAGTTGTGCCAAGGTGGCCTTCTAAGCCATCCGTTAGAGATTTAGCATGGTCTCTGCCTGTTTTCACTTGAAGTTTCTTTAGGGGAATGCAGAGAGAACCTCAGTATGCCCCATCATGGGCACAAGCACCAGCATTTGGGCAACAGTGACGCTTGTCTCAAACCCTCCCTAATGGAAAGTCTGACTGCTTCTCTAAAGCTTTTACTTATGATCTCCAGAAGTTACACTTTATTCTCCTCATTCAGTCCCCCTTCTGCTTGTCACCATCATTTCCAATCATACTACTCACATTTATTAGCGAGGACATCGAGATTTGTCATTTTTGCCTGTGTGCACCACAACCAGCACACATGTATTTACACAATTATTTGAGGGAGAAAGAAAATTAAGAATTACATCTGCTGTTGTTGGAAGCTATGCACCTCAGTGCCACAACACTGATAAATAATTTCCTCCCTGTAAGGCAAGAAGCAAGGAGGCTCATTTCACGTTGCTCAGCCTTTGGTGTTGTCCAAGGAGTGTGCTGTTCCTCCTGCTCCTTCAGGTGCTGGATCCACCTTTATTCCTAAGCCTGAAGAGGACTGCAAGACCCAAACCACTGTGGTTTCAGGTTTGTTTTTCTCTGACAGTTTTATAGCAACCGCAGGACTCTGTTACCCTGGCTACCTCTATGAATGCTGACCAAGACAATTCTTACACAGCAGCCGCAGCACCCTTCTAGAACCCCTCCCCAGCATTGTCACCACACAAGGGCACAGACTGAACTCTCTGCGACTCCGAGTGTATTCAAACACTATATATCCCCCAACACAATTATAACAATCCAGTTTTTATCCTTTACTAGTTGACGTATTGTGCCTTCTAAACTGACAACATCCGCTAGAGCTACCCAATCTACACTGACACAAAGTAGTACAAGAAGCTCAGCATTACTTTCAAAGTGAGAAGCCAAGGGAACCATAATAAAAAATAAATTGCATTTTCTTTTGTAAGACACAAGGAGATCTCTGCTTACAATAAGTCTTTATAGAAGGCCAATTATGGGTTTTTAAAAAGAACTTTACGGTTGCTTAGAAAGCTGACATTCCTTCAGAGAATTCAAGTACTGAGCAATCCTACTCTTCACTTCTCCAGTGGACAGATGTGGGGGAAAAGTCTACTTGTTTAATGTACAACTGCTGATGGGCTTCAAGAAATGGGGAAAAATTCCTATCACTATCTTCCCAGTAAAAGAGATGTTAGATTTGATTTGATAGTGTGTCTGAATAGTAAGCAGTCAACACTGTAATACATAGTAGTCGATACAATCAAGTAGTAAGTAGCTGATACATTTTTTTTATTAACAGCATTAAAAAATAGGTTACTACTTGTATTTAAAAATATACTCAAAAGGACATGTACAGCTCTTCAATAATATAAATGGAATAAATGGCAGAAGTTGAAACAAAGTTTAAACTTTAGCTTAAAAGAATGCAAAACTGTATTTGCACCAGAAGCCAAGTCCTGATTTAGGCTGAAAACAATTGCCATAGCTTACCTTCCTTTCCTCTGCATAAGCAACATATGAATCAATGTTTGGCATGTTCTGTGCCTCATGACAATTCAATTATATTAAGTGTGGAAATTATCACATTCATTGCCTTTAAAGTAATCCTCTTCACTTTCTGCCAGAATCATCTTAACCTTATAGTTGCACCGAGATAGTTTAATGTTGTGTCAATCCGTAACACTCAGGAAACAGCCTGAGACAGGCACAGGAGGTGATAATTTGGCAGATAAGCATAAAATAGGTTTTTTCTTACATGAGGAATTATTTAAATATCTCCAAATTAGAAATTACACAAAGATTCCTCATAAAGTAAAAGCTAAATATGGGAACAAGAAATGGTCTTCATGGCACATACCTTCTTAGGCACAGAAATACATTGCTACGTTACTAAGAAATTCAAGACAAATATCGGGTATTCTCAGGTCTTATCAGTTTTATTCAGTTAAGTCTTATCTCACTGAAAGCAGTTAAAAATGTGAAACAAGTGTGATTAAGTTTTCTAATTAAAAGTTAGTATTATAGATGATCAACACCACATTATACAGGAAACAATGGAATCTCATATAAAGCTGACATTAATATAGCATCAATTAACTAGTACAGAGAACTGATTTTGACTAAAAACTGAGGAAATATACTATCAGTGACCAAAAAAAAAAAAAAGTATAACCAATAGTGATAAAATCTGCCAATGATGGCATACTATAAAGCACATATAAGTCCCCCAAAAATTTAGTCAGGCTTGCAAGGTACAACGAGCACACTGAAAACCCTGCCAAGCAACAATGTCACACACCTGGCTTTTGAAAAAAGTTAAATCATGAAAAGAAAGGCCAGGAAGAAAGCTTTCTGAACAGTTGGCCTGACACACGTAACAGTCCCCCTTAAGAGAGTATTTTCCTCTCGTCCCTTTGTCATGCTGACCTGTTTTCTCTGTTTACAAATATTACAAATTTATACGTTTTGAAAAGCAGCATGCAAAGGAACGGAAGCATCATGACAATCAGAAAAATCGAACAGAAAAATCCCAATTTGCGATGACATGAAAAAGGACTAACATAACAGCCAGATCACTGTTTCTCTGCTGCACTTGGAAATCAGATTATCTTACTTGTCAGTGCTCCTGAGACAGCTAGTAAACAGAGGGATTCAAACTTTCAAAAGGATATTTAATGATGGGACTAGAACTGGTCTCATTTTGCAACTTCCTGATTTTAAAGCGCTAAAGAGTCAGGCCTGGTAAATTAGACACCTGTGGACTGCCATCAGTCCTACAAAGCAAGAGGAAAGCATTGCCTGGCATGAGTACAAGCTTTAATCCGTCGTCATGCTAACAAGACTCTCTCTTTACCTCACCAGTTACCAAAGAATGGAAAAAGACACAAATTCTTCAGGAACAGAAAGTGGTGATGGTTTGTAAGAAAGGTAAGTGGCACAGGCAAAAAATTAAACAAGTCCTATACAAGGACAAAATCCTCACTAATCTCTAGTACTTATTTTCTGAGCGAGGAAATAAGTGATCTGGGGATGCCAGCATTACTTAGTACAAACAAATTTACAGATGAATGCTGGATGTTACCCTGCTCTCCACTGTTAAGAGGCCTGTGTGTGCATTATAATCACATTTAAAATAAAACCCCACATGTTTAAAGCTGGAGGGGTTTTTAACCTTCAAAAACCCTCTACAGTTCAGTCACCTGAGATAAAAAATGAAAATTAAATTAAAATAAAATAAATTCATAAAACTGACAACAGGTTTCTTACACAAACGTAAAAACTAACTGGAAACTCCCCGTTCCTGCTAAGCAGCTGCAATTCTAAGAATCTTGCAGCTTACGAGGAATACTGGGGAGATCAGTTACTCTTACAGAATTCTAGATTCTTCCAATCCTAAGTAAGAAAGGCAAGCACAGTAAATCTACGCGAAGAGGAACTAAGAATTTTAATAGACATAATGCAAACAAAAAATCCATAATGTTCTGCTCTATAATGTATGCAAGAGTAAAGGGAATGGACCAACTGCCGTGACATATTTAATGGCAAAACAACAGATCCAAGTAAAAATAAACATTATTAAAGACAAAATAAGGATGTGCCCTACAAATCAACATAAAAATGAAAATCTGACTATTAGTAAAAACTTTTAAGGAAAAAATAAAATGGGCAATAACACCATTTTTTTAATTAATTAAAATTACCAAGCTAAATACTGGGGATCCTTCTTGCAGCCCCAGAAGTAACTCAGTTTTCCAAAATAAAGGAGAAGGAACTGGTAGCACTATCCCTTGTGTTTCCAGCAGCCAAGGAGCAGCTGAACAGCCTGTGACAGCCTGGCAGCAGCTCGGCTGCTCCTGGTCAAGGGTGACTTTAACACAAACAGCCTTTTACACCTGCTTTTCATTGCACAACCTGACAGAACCGAGCCGCTGCTGCGTGAGGAATTGCCAGAAGACAGTAAAATGCTGGTCTTTCCCACAAGAAGAAAAGCTTCTGCTCTTCAAGATTTACTAAGTACCTGTAGTTTGAACTCTGTTTAATCCTGCATAGCTTCTAATCCCGTTCAGCTACAGAACTGCAGAACAGTAAGGCACAGCACTTTAAAAAGTTGTTTTAATCTACAATCCACTGAGCATGCATCTCTAGTCCATGCAAAAGCAGTCATACAACTTCAGGGAATGATCTCCCTGATACACCCTAAAAATGGCTAGTTAGACACAGCACCTCACCTGGAAAAGGTAACAACAGCCAAGAACTAGCTCTGTCATCAAAGTAGCACACAACAGAGTACCACTGAGAGCCTCAGCATGGTTTTCGCGTGTTATCGAAGGAGTGTGTGGGTACAAGGTACATTATAGCGCTGATGCATTAGCAGCAGCATAATAAATTGCCTCTTATAGATGTGCCATAAATTTAAGTAGAATCATTGAAATTATTTAGGATGGAAAAGACCTTTTAGATCATCGAGTCCAACCATCAACCTAACTCAGACAAGTCCACCACTAAACCATGCCCCTAAGCTCCACATCTACACGTCTTTTAAACACCTCCAGGAATGGTGACTCCACCACTTCCCTGGGCAGCCTGTTCCAACGCTCGATAGCCCTTTCGGTGAAAAATTTCTTGCTGATATCCAATCTAAACCTCCCCTGGTGCAACTTGTGGCCATTTACTCTTGTCCTATCACTTGTTACTTAGGAGAAGAGACCGATCGCTGCCCCGCTACAACCTCCTTTCAGGTAGTTGTAGAGAGCGATAAGGTCTCCCCCCAGCCTCCTTTTCTCCAGGCTAAACAACCCCAGTTCCCTCAGCCAGTCCTCATAAGACTTGTTCTCCAGACCCTTCCCCAGCTTCGTTGCCCTCCTTTGGACACACTCCAGCACCTCAATGTCTCTCATGTAGTGAGGGGCCCAAAACTGAACACAGCACTTGAGGTGAGGCCTCACCAGTGCTGAGTACAGGGGGACGATCCCTTCCCTAGTCCTGCTGGCCACATTAATTCTGATGCAGGCCAGGATGCTCTTGGCCTTCTTGGCCACCTGGGCACACTGCCAACTCATATTGAGCCGGCTGTCGACCAACACCCCCAGAAGCAATGCATCCTTCCATGTGTCATCTTAAATAATGTAATCTAATAGCATCCTGTGTAATCTTATCCCAAATTCTGAAAAGCAGATTTCTCCCTTTTTTGTCCTTTGACCCATTATCACTGCCTCCTCAACTGCGGAGCAGTCTGAAAACCCCCAAAGACTTGGAACATGCTAATTCGTTTTCCATTACTTCACTCAAATTCTTGCTTGTTTGCACATTACACATTCCACTGCACAAAGAGCTGCACTGGCACAAATTCCTGTCTGCAGGCACTACCACCAGCTGCTATGCATCTACACATTCAAAGCACACATCAGAGCAATAAACAAAACATTTTTTAAGTCTCTGGTCATATCAGAAAGTCTTAATACCCAGGCTGCCTATTTTCTTTGCAGTCCATTCCCACAAACAATGAAATTAAAGCCATCACATACACTTAATAGTATTTTGTTGTGGGTAGACGATGTTCAAAAGGAAAAATCTTGGTAAATACCTCCACATGGATATTAAACCTGCTCCAAATAAAAAAGATTAAGCATCATTTATTATATTTTCTTTTTTTCTTCATGCAGAGAGAAGAACTTTTAACATAAAGTGAAAATCAGAAAAGCAATCCCTTCTACATAGCAACACTCCCTCAGAAAAACTATATTTCCAGAAGTTAATTGAGCTACATTTCTTCTGCCATTAAACATAATTATCTACCTTAATAGTATTCAGTATTTAAAACACAGACTTTTCAGTAATCCAAAATGAAAGAGAAGTAAAGCAGTATGAGATAAACTATTGAAGACCAGTACATAAAACTACACTTTACCAGTCTTTAGATTGTGATTTTCTGCCCAGTCCTTGTAAAGCTCTGTTTTAGTCTTCATGAAGTGAGTTGGTTTCTAGATCATATTCCAAATCCGTTTTTCAAAAACGAACAGGGGAAAGTTCTCCTCCTCCACTTTCAGCATTTATTCCATATAACCAAGCCACTTGACACATGCATCTTCTTTTTCAAGACACAGCCCCTCTACAGCTACACGAGCTGCAGACACTCAAACAAAGATGCCGTTTGTCAGTAAGAAGTGTCACGCAGGCACCATGCTAGTGTCGTCCACCACGGCCCACAGCCCTGCATTCCAGCTAATAATAAACAAGAGGATTTGAACAAACAGCCTCAGAGGACGCGGCTCCTGTAAGGCATCACTGTTACGCTCTTGGGTAAGAATTCTTGCTGGTATTTACCATGTGCTGCATGAGAAGTATCTTCTTTAAAGGACTTAATAGAAATGGGGCTTGAAGTATTCTATTTCTGGCTTATTACTTAAGAAACCATGAAGTTAAGTAACTTTAAAAAATACAGTTTAGATTTTTGTAACTGTTTGGCATTCCCTACTTACCAGATGGATATTTTACATATTTTCTATTTCAAACTCCTTTATTGTCCAGGATAACCTAAAATATCTACGATGTCAGGAGTTGACAAGAACATTTACATTGATGAAAGTATAAAAATTCGAGTTTAACATTAGTAGAATTCACCTGCATCCTCAAAACCTGAAAAACAAATCTCCATGCCAAATATTCAAGGGCACGCACATCAAGCCTTTCTCCGGCATAGATTTTAGTCCTTACGCATGCCTTCTCAAGCAAAATGTCAGCTGCTATGCGATGCTTACAGCCAGAAGCCAACCAACTCAATTTCTTAACCTAAGCAAGTCAGAGAACCCATGCTGCCAGACCTAGCTTGGAACACCTGTGTGTGCTTCCAGCTCTTTGTGAAGCCAACGAGATCATCAGTGGGACTGTTCAGCCTGGAGAAGAGAAGCCTCAGGGGGATCTTATCAATGGACAGAAGCACCTGAAAGAAGGGTACAAAGAGGACAGAGCCAGGCTCTTTTCACCAGTGCCCAGTGACAGGACAAGAAGCAATGGGCACAAACACTGGAGGTTCCCTCTAAACATCAGGAAACATTTTTCACTGTGAGGGTGACCGAGCACTGGCACAAATTACCCAGGAAGGTTGTGGAGTCTCCATGCCTGGAGATACTCAAAAGCCGTCTGGACATGGTTCTGGGCAACCAGCTCTGGGTGGCCCTGCTTGAGCAGAGGGGTTGGACCAGATGATCTCTAGAGATGCCTTCCAACCTCAGTCACTCTGTGGTTTCCTTGCATCCTGAAAAGTGTTAAAATGCCAGAAACAGGAGATCTGATCAAGTGTGTTGGACTATTCTTTCTTCCCCAGGGACTGAAAAAAATAAAGTTCCTTCAATTGTTTTAATCTTCCTCCCCATATCGCCTGGCAGAGCACTGAGCCTGGAAATGAGCTGCTGCTCCTTTGTCTTTACCACTGATACTACTCATGGATCCTACCCAAACCAAGGTGTAAATAGTTTAGTCTATGGATTCAGTATGAGTTTAGACTGAGCTACTGTGACACCCACTAGACACATTTCCCTCAAAAGTGGCATTTTCTTGCTGCTGACATTTGTACACACACAGTAGTAATCTTGCTATACAAAAACTGTCTTCCATTTTTCTCATCACAGAACCACTGAACTGGTTTTGTAAAACCAACTATTTTCTGTTTCCTTACCTGAGAGCATACTTGTGGGGAAGACAAAAAGAACTCACACACAATGAAGAGAAGCGTTCATTCCAGGGCAACTGTCTCAAGATACCTTAACCAACTGAAAACAAGTTGCTTTTTAACACCACCCCTACTCTTCGGTCACACGTCATCTCAGACAGCAATAAGAGCTACAGTTCACTGGTATTCTTCTTATATCTTTAATTGGTTTTCAAGTTTAGTATGTCTATTTTTGTGGTTGTCTTCAAGTAAAGATTTTATACAGACAAAAGGGAAGATTTTGAGTTAAATGGAATTTTTCTCTATTCTGAAGTAAAAAAAAAAAGCTAAAGACAGTGAAACCAGTTGTAAAATCAATACATTCAGCTACGCTCTGCACAAAAAAAACCCCTCCACTCCAACAGTAAAATATATGCACCCCTTCCTCCCTTAAAAAAAGAAAAAAAAAAAATCAGCATTTCTTCGGAGTAGAATCTATTGAAGCCTTACTGCATAAGCAGTACCACCAATAGGTGGAAGATATGAAAGTGAGAATTTAACTTGCCTGAAGAAATAAGATTGACCTCTCATCTTAATGAAAAATCAAGTTTCACTACAGCAGAATATTTGCAATTCTACAACATCGCCTATGAGACACTGCATAGTCACCAATAGAAAATGGTCACTTTGGAAATTAGCAGAATTAACAGCTACTAAAAGCAGTCTCAAAGCAATTTTAAAATGATCCCCAAAGGACTCAAAGCAAGAGCAGGGAAATCAAGGCAGCTCTGGGAAGCAATATTCCACAGAGGAAGCCTGTGTCAAAACACGAATTTAGAATATAGGAGTCTAACATATGTTGCAAATAATTTAAATCAACGGCTCTTACTATCTCACTTTTAAGCAGCAATTGACTAAAGGACTTAGAGGAACTCTACTAATAGCAATCAGTTATTGCAGTATGTCTCTGTCTATTTTTAATAACACAGCCTTGCTAACACATTAGTTAATATAGCTCTAAAAGAACAAAACTTAGAATTAATCAGCAATAAAACAGAAGAAGAAGATCTAATACAGAACAACTTAGCCATTTACTTAGTCTTAAGTTGCAATCATTTTTATATGTTTCACACAAATAAGTACACCTTAAAATCACATAATCTCCATCAGCTATACCTACAACTAACCCAGCTGGCAGCTGCAGTTTGAATGCTCATGTCATCACCTCCCTATTAAGACTCATGAACGTTACCATAAGGGTTACAAAGTGGAGCGACAAGAACTGGCAGCATTCTCCTGTAATTCCATTTTACAAAGTGTTGTGTGTGCAGTCGTGAGCCAGAAGATAATTAATTTGCTGAAGGTTAACATAATCAGTTGCAAAGCCAAAAGAAACCATAATTGCTAATTTGAGACAAGCTGCACTGAAAAGAGTAAACTTAATTTTGAACAATGCTCCCTTCTTGAAAGAAAAAGAGGGGAAAAAAATAGCCACAATACACAACCCACCCTCCTGCCCAGGACTCTGTCAACACAATCCAAAACATTTATGGCAGCTCTTAATAGATTTAAGACTTGGGCTGGGTATAATTTGGGGCTTGCCAGTACGTAACGACTGGTCTGACTTGTGCAACAACTAGCTAACGTCTTATGTCTTAAGTCATCCTTTGGTCTCCTTCCCAAGGGTGTAGTTGGCATCTGGCCTTTTCACTAGCTTATTACTATTTTTCTCTTTCCTCACTGCTATGAAAGGGCAGCATTTAGGACCATAATAAGTGGCCATTCACCTATACATTTCATCTTTAAGGAGATGTAAACACTATGCTGATTTAAGTAATGTCAGCCCTACAAACAGCTGTTCAAGTGGTGACCAGAGCAGATTTGCATTCTCACTGTTCAGCAAGATAGAGAAAGCCTTGTTTCTGCAATGCATTATAACCCAGCAGTAAAGAAATCACAAAGACAACAGTTTTCACAGAAAAACACAGGTTTTCTGCTACACTATTTTACAGTCTTCCACGAACGATTAAATTTCCTGGAACTCCTACTGTGGTTAGAACTGATCCTGCTGTTACATGTAATCTGTTTCATCTCCAACCCATGAGCACTAATCCCACACTCCCCCTGAAATCCATGACCTTTCCCAGTGCTAGTCCTAGCCTTTATAATTAATGTCTTCATAAAATATGCTGCAGATCAGCCAATAAGATCAGACACTTGACCACAGAAACTGTACTGGCACATAAGAAACAGGAGTATTTCAGGAGTTTTACCCTCAACCTAACGTCAGTCAATTCATCCTTTCACACTAGCACCTTTTCAGGTGTTTGTTATGACTTTTAAGCAAATTTAGCTGAAAATGCCATTTTTTTTAATCCTTTGTAAAGTATATTATGTCTGCAGTCCCCAGAGGCTTCTGAAAACTACACTATCCCTTCTGCACATTGATGCTACCCATACTTCTGTTAACCGTGACAGGCTACTAAACACGCAAGCAAAATGATCTTTCAGCAAGACTGAATGTAACAGTTCTCTGCAATGAATCTCCTCGTTTTCCCAACGCCATACATCAGGATGACATCGAAAAATCAATTTCCCAGCAACATAAATCAAAAGAATTTTTTAATTATCTGAAATTTTAACATAATTTCAGATTTCCTATACTGTACATCTTCATTAGTAGTAGACCATGAATGTTTTCACAGCACTAAGATTTGCGGTATCAATTCAAACAGTAAAATGGTTCTAATATTTTAGATTCTGACACAAGCCAGAGCATTTCATACGAGGAGTTATGCTTCCCACATTAACAGACTTCTATTTAAGTAGTCAGATGGCACGCCGCACTAATTATCTTGTCCCTGATTAATCATTTTTTTTATCTCAGCATTAGTCAAAATTAATGGAGGAAACAATAATTATATTTTAAAATTCAGCGTTAATGATGTGAAGTCTCTTCCTAGCTTAAAGCATCACCAAAACAACGCTCCTGCATACTCTGGAAGAAGTTTTTGAAAGGGGCTCTTCCTTTTTGAGGAAGCTGTTTCGCTGCTTCTCTAGGGCTAGAGAAGTTACAAAAGTTGTCTAGTTACAGAAGTTCCATCAATATTTGTATCACTCTACAGCCTAAAATAAAAATGTTTGTTCCTCCATACAAACAATCTCTGAATACTGACATACAGTCCAACTCATCCTTGAATTACACAGCCAATTTAACTGATGAAAACAGGAAGAAAATGAGGGTTTGTTTTTATAGTAGGTGTTATTCCGTCAGTTAATAAGACTAAAAAGCTCTGAGCCAGCTCAGAAAAATGCCAGCACTGACCCAAGGTGGCAGGAGTAAAACTTTACCAGCATCATGGGGAAGAAGAAGAAACTGCCCTCGACCTGCCCAGTGACCACAAGCTGTTACCTAATGGCTGACACTACGTTCTTGCTCAAACAGGTTGAGACCTCGTCGGACCTTGCATGACACAGAAAAGGAAGCGTTCGCAAGCAAGCAACACGTGAGCAGTTACTGGGAGTACTACCTTTTACTTACTTAGCTACACATATACTGACAGACTTTTTTTTCCCTTGCCTTTTCCTGGAAGAGACACCACGAGGTACCCAAAAGTATGAGCACACCAGCCTTCAGCCTCTGTCCACACTTCAACTGGAGTCTCCCAGATGCCGAGTGAGGGCTCTGCCTACGTGGGCACAGCCTCTGCATGGGCACCCCTCAGGATTTATTTTGATGTTTTAAGCTCAGTTTCACACCGATGTGTGCATCGGGAAAATAAAATCTTAAGTATTGCAAGAGTATGAAAAAGCTTGTGAAAGCTTTACTCCAGCAAAAGTTGTTACCCTAGTTACTACAGGTTCCTGGACAGGCTGTTGTGACCCATACCTCACGGTGTGGATCTCTGGTGTCCCTCCACCCTGCCACAGTGACACACTGAAGGAACCATCGGTAACGACAGCACCAGGCACAGAGGAGCTACGAGGCCCTTCCATGTTCAACTTTAATTTCAATCTCAACATGTTAAAAGTGTTTTCACACAAAATACTGAGAGTTACAGGCTACAGCTCTGTTCACCATAGCTGAACGGCTTTCTTCAGTAGCTCTGTCTCCGAGCTATTCATCTTTGAGCAGACAGGGTATGACGGCAGTTAATATGTTTAAGTACAAAAAGGATCCTCTAGGTAAATCCTACGCAAAGTCTGAATGGCACCAAGAAGCTCCTATGACACTAAACCTACTCTTTGTGACTCTAAGATAAGTTTGAGTAAGTCCCCAAAAAGGCAACAAGGTAAATTTAGATACCTGCCTGCTTCTAATATCAGTCATGTCTACACAGCGTGAAGCAGAGTTGCTCTGAAAAATCTGTGTAATCAGCTACTTAAAATACCTGTCATTCACTGTATTAAAAACTAAAATCAAATTTAGAAGTGGGAAAAAAGACTGAAATCTCCTCTGAACATTTGACATTCTCTTAAGTGTCGTGCAGCGCTATATCCATGGGTTTGTATGTTTATTAAGCAGTTCTAGGAAAGGCTGGAGGAACAAGGGACCATCAAGTGAAGGGTAAATAAGTTTGCTGAGCAGCAGCAGAGACTGGGGAAGAAAATGCTATCAGTTTCTTCATCCTTGCTATGAGAAAAGGAAGTTAGTGATAGACAAGAAGCTTCTGTTGTTTTCAGTTGCACCAATTGAGGATGGTAAACAAAACAAAGTAAACAGCCATGGCATTTCCCATGTGAAACAGGAATTAGGGCCTCGCAGGCTGTCCTGAGTTCTCTGGGTCCCAGCCTCAAGCTGAGGGAGAACACAGCAGAGTGGCTGCAGTAAAGCCCAGTGGTATAGCCACCAACTTGACATCATACTGCTATTTAGCAATACCAGCACAAGTTTGCACGAAAAGGCTTTCATTTGAGTATTTTAAATGATAACACAGGTTAACCAGAACAGAATTCTCCACAGAGGTTATACAACTCCTACTTCAAGCAAGAGGTCACAGTGAGATGGACCGTTTGGCTCATTAAGTTTGCATGAAAAGGCTTTCACTTGAGTATTTTATTTTAAATGATAACACAGGTTAATCAGAACAGAATTCTCCACAGAGGTTATACAACTCCTACTTCAAGCAAGAGGTCACAGTGAGATGGACCGTTTGGCTCATTTTTTGGATACTCTGAAACTATTTTACAAATATCTGGTGTTACCTTAAGAAGCTAATTATTAATTTTTTCTGCTATTGCACAGAAACAAGTTTCTGTCACCAAACATGAGGTTAATTCTAGTCCAGGCCTTGTGCACAGGCATCAGGCAAAAAAAATCCATTTATTTGTTAGTGCTGAAATCAATGATACAGTAAACCTACTAATGAAGATGCACTACGCTCTGTTTAAAAACAAAGACCCACACACAACAAACACAGAAAAATCAAACCATTTGTCATAGACTCTCATATCTCAGCAGAAAATTACCCAAAACGGCTAAAAAGGATTTCTGAACTCAGTACACAGAAGAAAGTCTACCTCATCCAAGCCCAACACTGGTACAATACTTCAGCAACACCTATTCCAAGTTACAAGGATTAGCTCTAGGGTAATACACAAATAAAGCCTTTTACGGATTTCAGTCCTGCTCAATAACCTGTTTCATTCCAAACAGATTGTTCTCAGCCTCTGCAAATTTAATATCCCTTACAGAATCAAAATCTACAGTAAGAGTCAAGACTCTGTTGAGCCCACAGAGCTGCATCCAGCAAACAAGCATCCCGTGACCTGGTTAAAAGCAGACTCGCTGCAGAATCCTCCCAAAGAAGGGCAGACACAAGCTGTCCTCCCTCTCAGACAGCAAGGGGAGCATCACGTCTGTACTCAGTGAAGCACAAGTTGAGATCTAAATATCGATCCACCCACTGCCTGCACTGTGACTCTATACACGCCATTAGGATATTCAGCACTTTGAGGAGGGGTCAAGTTCTCATTTGTGCAGTGTGGACAGAGCAGGAGTGACAGGGCTGACTGGCCACCCAGACATCAACACCACATCAGAACTCTTCACAGGAAGAGAGCTTTGAGCTCTAACTACAGCCAGCAGTTGCAGATAGAAAACTTATTGCTCAAAGCACCTGGTATGCCTAAATGGCCTTTAAATCCTCTTTTTGACTTACAGATGTAGCCATGCTGCTCAGACAGGAAACCTTCCCATGAGGCACAACACTCATCCTAAAATTCATCAGCTTCACATGAAAGTTCAACAAGTTCAGGCCCGAAATTTTTATCAGTGAAGTTAAACCCAAAGTAACTTGCAAGAGAATAATCTATCTTAGTTATGACTTTCGGTTCCCTCTTACCACTGCAGACATTTCTTCAGTACACATTCAAATCCCAACTTTGCATTTCTGATGTTACTACAAACAAAGCCAAAGTATCTCCTTGAAACAAGGAACTGTAATGAAGTGAGCCAAGGCATCATCCCTGCAAAAGTATCCCTGAAAGGTCTAGCAACAGAGTAAGAAATGTGGAGGTTAAACATAACAAACGTTGCTTCAGTTACACCATTTTGGAAGGATTAAGAGTTATCACTCCAGTGGCTTCAAACTTGATGAAAATCCAATAGCCTTTCATCAACTCTTCCCTCTTCAGCAGAAGTACACTTGGCATCTGTCATCACATAAATAAGACCGAATGTGAGTGCAAATTACCAAGTGTTTCTCTTGTTTTAAAGTATTTTCTGAAACTGGTTAGTTTAACAGCAAACTCCTGTTTTGACAGCAAGTTCTTGAAAGAATTTACAAAGGACTCAGCCTATATTAAGGCTTCCTTCCCTACCTCACTTTCTTCCCTGGCATAGAAAAAACAAGAGGTGTAACTACCAAACACTACAAAGTTACTCACACATGCTCTTTATTTGCCAACACCCGCTGTCTTGAAAGAGCACATCAAACCTAAAAATTGACAATAGGGGCCAACAGTTCACATTATTGTGATAATGTGTTATAAAAATGTAGAAAAATAAAAGCATCAGGGAGTACTTTGTACCTGAGGTACAATAAACTGTTTAATCCCAGGGTAACATTCAAGACACCTCAGACACATGTTTTTGACAGGTCACTCTGAAAAATGAGTCAGATATATGTCCTGGGGGAAGTTCTCTCTCGGATTAAAACACTATCACAAACCACAATTATTCTTCAGGTGCTATTGAGCTGTGATGGCATTTCACTGAATCACAGGCTCCAACACAAACTAAATCAGATTTTTTGCAGATAAACAGATAGATCTTCATGGAGTTTAAGTGAAGGCACAAGAAAAATACATGGATTTGCAACCCAACTAATCAGATTTTACTAAATGAGAAATCTTTGTCAGTAAAGTAGTAAAAGACTACTGCTGTTGTGAGTGGTCCAAATCTATTCTGATGCTGTGGATGCAAGCAAAGGCTGTAACACGTAGCCACAGCAGCCAGAATTTCAGGGCTGAAGGGGCACAGCCTGACTGCTGTGGCTTCGCTCAAGACACTACAACCTGTACCCTGACATACAACACCCTGTAAACAGACAGTGACCTGTGTAATTGCTTTCTGGTAATATAGCACCTTCTAGGACTAGACAAGCAGAACAGTGACAACTTACAACTCATACCTAATGAAAAGCACAAATGTGAACAATATGAAAGGGGATGGGGAAGTGGCAGGGAGTGTGATGTGTTACTTCAGGAACAGAATTTTAAGAGGATAATGTATGGTTGATGAGAAGCTCATGGCTGATGAGAAGCTCAACATGAGCCGTCAGTGTGCGCTTGCAGCCCAGAAAGCCAACCATGTCCTGGGCTGCATCAAAAGAAGCATTAGCAGCAGGTCAAAGGAGGTGATTCTCCTCCTCTACTCTGCTCTCGTGAGACCCCACCTGGAGTATTGTGTTCAGATGTGGGGCCCCCAACATAAAAAAAGACCTGGACCTGTTGGAGAGAGTGCAGAGGAGAGCCACAAAATTGATCAGAGGGCTGGAGAAGGCTCCGAGGAGACTTAATAGCAGCCTACCAGTACCTGACGGGGCTTACAAGAGAGACGG
>NW_010138460.1:44578-82653 GCF_000699245.1 Pterocles gutturalis
AGGCCAGGCTGGATGAGGCTTTGAGCAACCTGGGCTAGTGGGAGGTGTCCCTGCCCATGGCAGGGGGGTTGGAACTGGATGATCTTTAAGGTCCTTTCCAACCCAAACCATTCTGTGATTCTATGATTCTATGTACAGAACTGCCAGAACATAATTAGCTGTCAAGTTAAAGCATGCAGGGGTCATCATCAGTAAGGAGTAAAGGACTTAAAGGTAACAGAAAGGGATTTTAAAAGTATATCATGGATCATAGGTATTTTAATGCACAAATGTACAGGTAAGCAAACCCCAAATTAAATTAAAGAAAAAAATTCTTGAGCTGGTCTATTTTTTTTTTTTACTATCTTGTTACACAACTAATTCCATTGGATTTGAGTACCAATTTTCCCATTGCCTTGCACCTGCTTTCATCCTGCACACCCATACGTTAGATTAACCGTATTTTCTATCTCCCCACATACACAAAGAGTGCTGAAAAATAATAAAATCAAAAGCCTAAGGAAAACTCAAGGAAAATTCCCTTCCATGAATGTAGAAGAATAACAATTGCACAGGCTTAGAAAGATGGGGAAGAAATAGTGCACAAAACCTTGTTTCAACAGTTAGTGCAAGAGAGTCTACCTAACTTTCTGAACATCAAAAACCCCGTAAACAGAGAGAAAAGCACAGCTATCCTCCAAAGTCCACACAACTTGGACCTGTGAAAAAAAAAAATTATCAGCACGAAAGGGATACAAATAAGGTAACTCTAACTTGGTTTCATTTTAAAAACACCCTAGACACTTTTTAGGTAGCTCCAAGTTAACCTGTAAGGATAAGGGAACCACCATATTTATAAGCTACTGCAATGGTCTGACTGCCAGACACAAATGCTACATGGTGACTTCAGGGCAAGGGAAGGAAATTTTGTATTCTTATAGCCTCAAAAGTAGCTATTTCTCAGGGACGTTGGTATGCCATTACTACTCCAATACCAGACAGGTCCCTGATACATCACTTAGCCATCAGTATTTTAAGTTCAAGCTTGTAAGTACATATAAATAGAATACCAAACAGGTACAGGCTTTCACATGGATTTAGGCCAAGTTTTAACTGAAGGACTTTTCAGATTTGTCTCAGAATGAAGAATGGTTCGGAAACAAACTCATCTGCAGTTGGTTTAATTGTGGAGAACAAACGAAGATCATTCAAAATAATAAAAGGGAACTGATACAGTTTTCGTGTTACTGCAGTTTTGTAACATCTTTGTATTAAAATAAATTACTCTCAAATCTAAAGCTGAAAGATTTTTTTTTTTAGTTTTTAATTGGAAGCAACTGTTTTCCTGCTAATAAGAAATCTATGAACTCAACTGAAGAAAGCTGCATGACAGATAAAAGGCAGACAAAAATGGGTTGGGGAGAGGGAGCTCATACAAGATACAGCAGAAAAGCTGTTGTAAATTAAGAAGGAATCAGAAATTGCCAAGAAAGGCAGCTTAGTCAAATAAACAAAGCTCAAATCAAATCACTATTAAACAACAATTCTACAGCAGCAGCAATGTTTAAGCTATGTCAAATAAATGTTGTGTCCTTGCATCCATCTGCCCCGCCCCAAACCACCTCACATTGAAGTGTATTCTCATTAATCCTAATTCAATTATCTCTTCTAAAATCTTCCCATATCGTGCCATTTCTGTAGCTAGGATGCAAGAGAGAATTTTTTGAGTTTTCCTAACAGCAGTAATGACTTCAGTAGTTTCAACACTTACCAGCTAAAATTGCTTGGAAAAAAAAAAAAAATCCACTGGCATACCAATAAATACTGTTTCAAAACCAATTACTACAGATGGGTAGTTGAGAATGTTAGAAGATTTCTTTTGGACAAGCTTATTTATTTTTTAACATGGACAGATTATATCTAGCAGTACATAAAAAGAGCATAAAGGAAAATATAGGAGGACATCATTCAGACATCCCGTCCTGGATTTACAGCGCTTGTTGAACATGTCATTGCTCTTTGTGTTCAGCTCTGCTGGGTGTCACTTCTCTGGGCTGTGCTGGTAAACAGGATCATGTGAGCACACTGTAATCCACAACAAGAAAAACAAAACTGCTGAATTACCTCATCTACCATCACTGGCAGTTTAAGGAAACTTGGCCTGGAGGGAACACACAGGAACACAGGCTTGCAAAGTTTAAGTTTGTCCACATCCTTGGCATAGCTGTAGTGGGTTGACCCTTGGCTGGCTGCCAGACGACCCCCACGCTGCTCTCACTTCTGTGACCCAACAGGACAGGAGGAGAGAATAAGATGAAAAAGCTAATGGGTCAAGATACACAGGGAGATGGCTTACCGATTACACTCATGAGCAAAACAGGCTTGGCTTGGGGAAATGAATTTAATTTATTGGCAATTAAAAATAGAGTAGGATGGTGAGAAACAAAGCCTTCTTCCCAGGCTCTACTTCATTCCTTTGGTCAAAATTCTTCTATCTCCTCCCCACCCCAAGCTGCACAAGGCAATGGAGAACGGGGTTTGCAGTCTGTCCTTAACACTTTGTTTTTGCTGCTCCTTCCTCCTCATGCTTGATGTCCCTCCCACAGGACAGAGTCCTTCACAAACTGTTCCAGCGTGGGTCCTTCCCACAGACTCCTGTTCCTGCCAGAAAACTGCTCCTGTGTGGGCTCCTCTCAGGGGACACAGCTCCTGCCAGGAGCCTGCTCCCCTGTGGGATTCTCCGTGGGCTGACAGTGGATATCTGCTCCACCGTGGTTCTCCATGAGCTGCAGGGGCACATCCTGCCTCACCATGGTCTTCACCATGGGCTGCAACAGAATCTCTACTGCTCTGGCATCTGGAGCACCTCCTCCCCTCCTTCCTCACTGACCTTGGTCTCTGAAGAGTTGATTCTCACACAATTTTTTCTCGCTCTCCTCTCTCCCAGCTGCTGCACTGCCTTTGTTATCCCTTTAAAAATATTTTATCACAGAGGTGTCACCAGTTGCAGTGATGGGCTCAGCTTTGGCCAAGGTGGGTCTCTTTCGGAGCAAGGGGGGACAGCCCCTGGTCTCTCATACAGGGCATCTCTGCCGCCCCCCACTACCAAACCCTTGCTATGTAAACCCAATACAGCAGCCAACTAGAAACTTTCCCATGAATTTGGCATATACAAACATGAATCATAAATGTCAGTCTTCAATATATTCATGCACAATCTCTCGATCTCCTTTCTGCCCCTGAAACATCAACCCTATCAGAACTTCTTATTCCTGACAAACTCATTAAGATATTCTATCCAATGTCAAAATCATAAATCTGGGGTAAGAGACTACTGATGTTCCATGCAATTCTATAAATAGCATTTGAGTTTACATCAGAAGAGTGCTTTCGGAGCAAATCTCCAGATCAGCTCTATTTACTGTTCTTCAGTTTGCGCTGGGAGGCGATGTGGAAGTATGCCAACTGGATTCCTTCCAGATTAAATTCTCTGCAAGATGCACTCCTAACTAAGTTATGTTCGGCCCAAAGAATAAGGCCAAGGTTTGACCTTGCCCGAAAAACCTGCTGAAGCACAAAGGGATGTCAGACCCTCAGTTTTCCTCTCTACATCTATTACCAGTGCCATGCTACTTGCTAACACAGGCACAGTCTCTGGGCAGCTGTTATGTTAAATACACAGCACGGCCCCGGTGCAACGAGTCATCCTTTGATTTGCCTAAGCACATTTGCTGATTTTTCCCTTTAGAGCCTATCTGCACTATTTATAGAATGGCTTTACATTCTTATTAGTTACCAGACAATTATTTTTAATACATGTTCCATCACTACAAATTCTCTTCTATAAAGCTTTATATATTATGAAAAACAGACAACTATCACTGCATAGTTTAGAAGGTCACTCCAACACCTATAAACTAAATAGTAATGGGAATGGGAGTCTGTGTAGCTCTTTTAATTTTTCATCTATAGATTTGACAAGCTCCAAACTACCATTCATCCCACATATTTTAAAAGCTAACTAGGGTTCTAATTCATAGCACAGGATCGACAAAAACATTTTTATTGATCTACATATCTTTGATTTGTGTAACACGTGCTGTGCACACCAGTCTGCGAACATAACATTTTCTTTTACTGAGTGATGAGGCTCCAGGACTTGATGCAGCTGCAGCATAGATGAGGAAATTTTTCAAAACATGTTAAAGTCTTTTCAATGTACAGTTGTCATCAGAAAAAGGGATGGATTAGTCAGGTTTTTTTCTTTTTAGAGGGAGAAAAATTAGGACACAGAGCAACAGCGCAGCCATTTATCCATCACACAGCAAAGTGCACCGCCTGAAATCAGCAGTATATCACACACTGGGGAGCCCTGGAAGAATCCCAAAAACACCCGACACTTGAAAATGATGAAGAATTGTTCCACTAATCCAAACAGTGTGACTTTAAATGAAACAGAAAATATTTCTCTATGAAAGATCACAGCACATTCATATTACCAAAGTCCTTTCATTAGTACAAACAATATTTCCTTTTCTATCAGAAAGAGGAAGTCTCAGATCAAGGCAACTTCTCACATTCCAGTTGAGACCAGTGAACTGCACTATAACAATTTCCTTCAGACTACTGCTATTTCCCACTTAAAAATTAAGTTTAAGAACAAAAGCCACACTTCCATTCCAACTGTGACAGGATTCAGTGAACCAAAATTACTGAAATTCTGAAGGAGATATTTCTAAAAACAAGCCTGAAACTCAGCCTTTAACCTCTTGAAAATACACCTGGCAAAAGGGAGATGAAAAAAATGGCATGAAAGAGAGGACACTTTAGTCAAAATATTTATTGGGAAAATCTAGCACATAGCACAGACTAGCAGACATGGTGAAATTTGCCTATTCACACTCAGGTTGTCCCCCCCAAAAAACCTTACACATTAATGTTGCTTGGTATATTATATAAATCTCAAAAGAAAAATATGTCGAAAAACAAGGAAAAGAAAAAACACTTTTCAATTTCCAGGGAATAAAAATATTTGCCATTCAATAAATGCAGAAAGTTTTGTGCAGCCTATTAACCCATAGCTTACAGGCCTCTGCCACTTGCTTTTGGAGAACTAACAGACAGGAAGATTACATTTTGAACAGTTCATGTTCAGATATAACTGGTGCCTGCATTGGTGAAGGGAGAGGAAGGTGCAGACATCACTTAGAACACTACAAAAAGAATGCCAAGAAAAGCATATTTGATTATATTCTGAAATAGTAACCTATTTTTCAATGAAGAATTAAAACAAAGGCAAATAAAGAGATTTATTTTCCTACCACCCTACTTATATTTCATTAATATCAACATCAGACTACTATTAACATTGAGACGAGCTGCTGATGTGCCATAGGAATGGAGCTGTCCTGTGGTAATGTGTCATTCTGAAAGCCGAACAGTGCTACGTATAGAACAGTTATGTTGTAAAAAAAAAAAAAGCAAAACTCACAAAGGGAAGGGAAAAAGAAATACCAGCTACTGTACACAACTTCCACTCCCCAAGGACAAGTGGCTTTAACTGTGTACATCAAGATTGTACCTAGCTTAAAAGCTACAAAACCCCCAAGTCTTCAGAACACCCCGAGACTAAGCACACAATGAAGTCCTAGATGACTCTTCCAACAACTCCTGTAGATTTACTGCTCAAACTGCAAATTCCACATTAAGTATGCACTCGAGCTATTTCCAAGTGGCAGCAGAAAACACCTGCAATCCAGCAGTGGTACCGCAGTGATATCTGCCAAACACGAGCATCAAAAGTCATCTACAAGGTGAATATCAGTGAGCTTCTCCCTATGGACAGTAACTGCTCACAAGAGCCGTGGACAGCGTGCCCGGATTCATTTTACAAAGGCCACATGCGCACACAGAGCCCTCCTAGCCAGCAGGTTCCAAGATTTATATCGCACTCATCACCGTGGCCTGCGGTGAAGAGTTAAGTGACCGTGACTAACAACCCTGACACCTGATACGGGTGTTGCGCTCTTCTCCTGGAGAGGAGCGTGTGCAATCAAGTGCCTTTGTATCTATTTTCTTTTATTTGTTGATGTTGCCATGTAATAATGCTACAGAAGATAAGAATAGGAAAAAGAAACCTCCATCACCTGGGACACGATGCAGAAGGTAACAGGGTTTGTTCCTTGAGGAAATCATTCCCCTCAAGGACCTGTCCCCCCCAGGTACAGCTAGAATATGCTTCGTTAGCTGTTTTATTAGCAGAGAGACAGCAGCAGTCTTGGGCATCTGTGAGCTTATTTTCTCATTTCCACCAAGAATTTAATTAACTGGTATTAATTAAGTTTTCTGTTTGATCTGGAAATTCAGTTCAAATTAACATTTTTATGGGTAGTTTAATACTAATACTGACATAATTTATTTCAGAAGAAGCTGCTAGGAGTTGCAACAAGGATGAAATAGGGGAACCTACTCCACTGAGAAACCAATATTTTTATTTGCTGTTAGACATGACTAAGAAAAAAAAATTGGATGTTATCTGATTTGAGAAGTCGATGTTTTGCTTACAAGCTATATCAAAAGATCTAGAAGCTCAACAGGACATAAAAATACTTTGGAGACACCAGATAAGATGTCCAGGAAAGCTGTGAATTGTCAGCACACAACAAAACACTAAGCCACCGGACTGCTATAATTACCTGTTGTAGAAAATGTCCAGCTGAGACCCAGTCACTTTGAAATATTAACCAAGTTTTAACTTATCTTAAAAAATTAGCAAACTTATTAGCATCTATCTCTGCACTGTTGTTTATTCCTATCCACTGCAATTGAACAAACAAAATGTCAACTTCTTAAACTGTAAGTGTATTAAGTAAATTCTGTGCAAGCTTCACAACCAATCAACATTTAACATTAGATGCCAGATTTCATAAGCATGAGGATAAAATACTGGAAACTCAACAATTTAAGGCAAAAAAATTAGATGATCCATCATTGCTTTAAGTGTGCATAACTCAAAAGCACAAGTTTTTCTTTAAAAAAAAAAAAAGCTTTGTAGGATCAATGTCAACATTACACTTTGAGAGCCCACAAGAAGAAAAAAGTTGTACATACTTGAAAATAGCGTATGTACAATTGCCATGATCTTACAAAATCAAAGTCAGAAAAATATATTCACTTGAACTATGAAAATGCAAGACAGAGAAGCAGGCTTGGTTTTCTAGATCCGTCATACAGTTTCCCAACCTTTTCTCAAAAGTCTCCAAAACTAAAATGTCTGGGCTTAGCTGTAAAATTCACATTATGATAAAAGTACAAGAGTGGCTACAGTAGGAAAGGTACGGGACACAAACACCTTTTTGCCATGTTCAGATCCAGGCTCCAGATCTTGCCTCTGTTCCAAACATACTGGACAAATGCCTCAGGCAAAACAGAATCCTTGCCTTGGCTGCAGTATCACTGAAACCAGAAATCCAAATACATTCATCCTACCAGCTCAAGCTCAAAACTATGTAACCCATTAACCTTCTGAAACATTCAGCAAATACTTGAAGGAATCCTTAACTCCCCACACACAGCTGTCCTCTTCTTTCAAGAAACCCAATAAAGCCACCTTGTTTGCTGTTGGTCTTTCCACCCAGCTGCCACGTTCCCTCTGCTATGGTGAGATCACAAGGGCAGGTTTGTGCAAGTGCTGCTGCTCCAGGTCAGCAACAGTCCCATGCTTTGCACAAACGAAGAACTCCAGACGGATTTAACAGCATACATCCACAGAGTAGAACAGATAAAGATTAAACCGATCTTCAACACCACAAACTTCAAAAAGAGATTTAATGTGAAGGTTCGTTTCTACTTCGCCAGTAGCTAGGACAAACCAATGAATTTGAATTGTAAAAAGCTCTGAAGGCTACACAGGGGCATCCCAACAGCCGCAGGATTTAAAACCACAAGACAGCCTAATACCAGAAGAGGATAAACAGCACCTGACAACCATAAATCATGATGCAGTCTTTATAGCTTGCATGTTGCTTGCTTTCATTTTTTACTATTTTGTGTCAATCAAAATTTTAGCCAAAGCTATACTTACATTATATTTGAGATTTTTTTACATTAGCTGAAGGAGAGAGGCTTGTTTAGATCTTTTGCAACATCAGTGAAACCAGTCCACGGTTTGGAGCTCACTATAACTTTACATTTGACTACCCTTGGAGGGATTGAAAACAACCGCAGCAGTCAGCAGTTCTAGCAAGTGACCAAAAAAAAACCCAACAAAACCAAAAAAAAACCAAAACACTAACTCCTTTCTAGTATTTTTAAGTGTGCTGTCTACAGGACAAGAATTGTGAATTCTGTAGCTACATAAACACACACATACCCCCCTAAAGAAAAAAGATAGGAGGGGTTTTAATTGTGGGTGGTGTTCTTTAAAAAAAAAATACACAAAGACAAAAACCACACACACAGCAAGTCAGATCAGCTTCACTGATGCCAAGACAGCTGCGCTGATCTATACCAAACTGAATTTCTGTCCCATCTAGCAGAAATATCACTGTGATCCTGTTGTGTTTTTCCCCATTACATTACTGCACCATTCCTAACTCCTCATTCTTTTTCAAACTTACTTTTTATCGGAATATTTATGTTAAGCTGACACATTTCCCATATGCTACAAATAAGAAACCTAAAGTTGTATTTCAGGATTATTGAGCATATTACAGTTGACAATTCATGGGTTTAGGGTCCCACCCCCCCAAAAAAACCCAACACACACTGGAGTAACAAATCACGGTATGAATCTGTGGATCAGTTGTCTTTGCTGTGCTTTCCTTCTTGTAAATTAGCTCATTTCAGTTGACTAACATTATTGCATAAAGAAAGAACAAGTAGTACTTCATTTTTCTGTAGTTCTATAGCTGAATCAAATTCAAGCTGTCTGTATTAATTCTGTTAAGCCATAGATCAGATCCCAAGATACAACTTCCAAATACTTTGTTAAATGATGCTACCTACCTAATAATCAAAGACCTCATCAACAGACACTGAAGTCAGTCATTAACAGCCACATGTGGCTAAGCAGCACTGCAACCTTTCTTAATCACTGCATCTGGCATCACACAAAGGAGAAGAATGAAACATTTTAACCATTTATTTATTTTTAAATAAAGTAAAAAGGCAATAAATTGTCAGGATAAGAAATGCAACAGAAAAGCCATATTGTATGTATATCCCATGAAAGTTATTACTATTGAAAACGAGAGATAGTGAATGCCCACCGCAGAAATACAGTATTTGAGGTAAAGATCTCTATGTGAGTCACTGTGTGTCCAGGCGTTCAATGATCCAACTGTATTATTCCTTGTGTTCATATCATCCTGAGGTGGAATTCCTCATACTCTCGCAGCATCAAGTCTGAGCAGCACATTACGCCAGGATCAGCCAGCATCACCACTGAAGGAAGGCAACCCCCTCATATTTACTCACATCACACTGCTGGCTCTTCCTCTGAGCTGACAGGCATGATTGTGAACCTGCATCAGCAACTGGATTGGTAAAACTGATAAAGATTAAAACTAACTCGACAAGAAAGAAAAGTATAGTTCCATTTGGATCAGCTTCCCAATTCAAATGACTAAGTGGCTGTGCAAATGCTTGTGGAGCTGTATAGGGATTTGAACGGGGATGAGGAGACAAAATGAGCAGCAGATGCAAGGCAGAGTGCATCTTTAAGAGGAGTCATTTATTCTAGCATTAATTATCTGTGAAACCACAGCCGAAAGACCTAACTTTAATACAAATATAATAATGTCAGTAGAGCCTGCTGAAATACAGTTAAATTTTCACAATGGTAGAAACTTAGCCATGGTAAATAACGAGTTGAAGCTGCACATATGTACTGATGAGCAGCAGAATACAATAAATTATCTTGACTGCCATGGGCAGAATTTCATATTTAATGACCCCCCAAAAAATACCATTTAATTCCCTGCTGTCAGACTTGGCAGCTCATTGAACAGCTTGCCAAGTTAAATTTAATTTATAAATAAATAAAATTTAATGTTTATCCACATTCTGGCCTTATGAAAAAAAATAAGATTGCTCTT
Organism: Pterocles gutturalis; assembly: GCF_000699245.1. Lineage (NCBI taxonomy): Eukaryota > Metazoa > Chordata > Aves > Pterocliformes > Pteroclidae > Pterocles > Pterocles gutturalis. The sequence continues at coordinate 54,655 of NW_010138460.1, forward strand.
CTCCCCTCTCCATTCTACCTCTAAAAAACAAAGTAATTTGAGAACAGGTATACAGGTCCAGAAAACCTTTACTTCTACCCAGCATTTCTCAGTTAAAATACCCAACCTGGATTACAATGGTATTCCTTCAACCACAGAATATCCATGACTACCCAACTTTCATTCATATTCCCCTGAACTGCAGTAACACTGGCTGTACAGGGGAACTGCTGTAGCCAACACTCCAGCTTCAAGCAAGAGGTCACACTAGATTATCCCAATCTCATCTACCCTTTAAATATACAAAATTTCACGTCAGCTTTTCTAGGTACACTTGAATGAGAAGATTTATTTCCCACCACCTAGATACAGTCTGAGGAAGCTGAAGTTTTTTCTTAGGGTTCTTTCAACCTACAACACCATTAAGGGTTTTTGTCAATCAGAAGACACTGCAGGGTATGAGAGGCAATTGGTTTTGAAAGAAAAAAAATGAGGAAAACTATGTATAATGAAATCACACCAACTGGAAAAATTCTTGAAGCAGCTCCAGGCAGAGTGGGGGTGAGGGGAAAACAACCAAATTCCATTTTATTTTTTTTTTTTTTTTAATGTGAGATGAAGCCATCTCCATCTACCCGTTTTATGCAGAACAGCATTTGGGTTTCATTAACAACTTCCAAAAAAAAAAAAGTCTCCAGAAGTTATCCAGTCCTGCTGCATTCCTCGTCTATATTCAGTTTCCCTGGAAGACAACAGATGATTAGCCTGTGAGGAAACATGCAAGATCAGGACTACAGGAAAGAAATCTGATATAGTAAATTGGCACTGAAGAGATACAGGCAAAAAAAACAGTGTATTTTTATTTTTATACTCCTGAAAAAAAAATCTAAACTATTTTTGAAAGTGTTACCGATTTGTTCAATATTTTAGTTCTGGCTCAGAAGTAAGAGGGAGGCGGAAGAGTCTTCTTCAGAAAAATAATCTTCTTATTTTTGGTTTGCATGCATATGCTTTCATAATATCACTTGCTCAATCCAATTACACAAAAAAAATACCAGTTACCATGACAGTTCTTGCACACAAAAACCCTTTGTGGGACTCATCTAATCTAGAGCTCAGCAAAAAGAACATGAGATTCTCCTGTGACCGAAAAGGAATCAGGATCTTCTATCACCTGGATTGAAGGAAGAATCACAGAAGATCCATGTTGGGCTATGATGCACACAACTTCAAAAACTGGGCCAAGCTTAGCACAAACGAGACACTGGTCAATGATGGTCAGGAACTTGTCTCAGAAATTCCTCAAGAACTTTTCAAGCTTTAGGCTCCATGATGCATTCAGTCGGCTCACGTGCATGCTTGTGGAACCTTATTTGAAAGCAAACTGCAACAACATATAGCTTTGCTCTTAAGCAAGTTCAGGGCAAAAATCAAGAAGTCTTAAGTTTTTTATTTTAAATAGATATTTCCTACACAGTGTTCAGTGCAGAGTATTTAAAAGTGGGGCAGTTCTAAAGTAGTAAAGTATATTCCTATAAGCAGAGACTGAAAAGTAAAATTAAAAAAAAAAGAGAGTAAAAAATGGCTTCTCACAGATATAAAACAACACTCAAGAATGAAATACTAAATAAAAAAAAAATCCTCAGAAATAGAAAGGAAAAAGTATGTAATTCTTTCTGACGGAAAGCAGAAAGTTAAAAAAAAATTCCCGTAACCCTGAAACTGTACATAAGAGGCAAAGTTCTCAGCCTCCTGTGTCACAATGTTAAAACAAACAGAAAAATCAAAAGACTGAAGAGAGCTTTCGCTGTGTCAGTAGCATTCCCTTGAGGGAATTCATTTGATTATACCTTTCCTCTACTATCACCAAAGGTAATGAGAAAATACAACGTCTACTTGATGCAAGACCTTTATCTTCTTTTCTCCATCTTGCAACTAATCAACTTAGTGCATTCCAAAAGAAATAAACCAAAAAAAGCCAGCAGATTTGTTGCCAAGTCTAAGTCTGAAAAGTTGTCTCTCAGGGATCTAACTCTGACACTAAAATACTGCATGCCTTTTTAATTCTGTGATTTTGATGTAGTTGTTGCACCTGCTAGACGTATTTTAATGCAACATCTTTTTTTATATCCTAACATTAAGGTAATGCTGCCAACTAAGTTCTACTGTGGCCATCTGTAAAAGGAAGAAGGGAGGAAAGAAGTAAACATGATTATTTCTTTAAAAATTTTAAACAACTTGGATTTCAACCAGGATTCCAGTGACAGAAAAAAGAAGTAATTAGTAGATTTATACTCTATACGGATTTCTCTAGGAGAAGCAAGATTTGAATGATTTTTTAAAATTCAGAAAGTTTTCAGATCTTTTGAAATCTTTGGCTTTGAATTAGAACACTTATCAAGAGAATTTTATACTGGCATGATTTAGGACTTTATCCAAACACAGACTTCATAAAATTTCATAAATTGTTCAGGAAATTCAAGTCTTATGAAATAATGGCAAACTTTTCAAAATTTACTTTCTTTACAACTTTACATGCAAATTTGAAGGTGAATGTGAAGTGTTACCCCTTCGACAATACATGGACTTTCCTTTAACTGTCCTAATGTTATCAACATAAGGTAGGGTAAGGATCTGGATTTTCACAAAACCAAAAACCATAAAAAGCGAACAGAAAACTCTACACATTCAGCTTTCATTGCAATTGGAAGACTATGGAACACAACTGCAGGGTGGGTTTTCTTCTTTAAAAAAAAAAAAAAAAAGCAGCACAAAATCTAAAAAAAAGGATCAAACAAGAGACATTATAAACCAAAACTTACTGTTTAGCTCATTGCATCATTAGGTATCACTAAGCAAGAACCCAAGAGGCCTACTGAAGGACTTTCTGATGTCAGCCTCAACAGTCAAAGACTCAAGGCCATAACCACAGGACTTGCAACTGGGAAACAAGGTGGATACTCATACTCACACTGCCTAACTATCTGCAGTATTTAGTCTTGTACTTGTAAACCACCCATTTATCACACACTGTCACCATACAGAAATTGAAATTTAATTGAACAAGTGGCATGGGTCACAGCCACAATGAAAACAAACTCTAGCCTGTAAAAAAACAATTAGACTCAGTAACTTTGGCAGGCTGTTCAACTGTCATCCCTTTAAATCCACATCTCAACCCATGAAATGTTAATAATGGATTTCTTTTAAACAACATTCTGCAGGAATTTCTTCTGCAGGGATTGAATTTTCTTCCACAATAGCTATGCTTCCATAGATTTTATAACTAGCTTCTGCGTTGAACCACAGATACAAAAAGACACACTCTTAGCTAGTAACTGTGTTTCTAGGTCTCAGCCTGAAAAAAAAATGTTGGGAAATTTGGAGGCCAGAGGAATCCTTTCCCCTACAACTTTGTATGCTATTCATAAAAATAGTTATATGTTTAGGACATTCATTCAATCTTACATAAGTTTTAAACTAGGTACAACACATGAAATATGCAATTAATACATTATACTACTTTGTAACCTTTTTCTCCTGAGTGCAAGTTAGGGCCCTACTGAAGGCTACGCTCTTCTTCCACTCCCCACATACAGTAACCCTTCTCCAAGTATCTGCTCAGTTATTTTCAGTTTCAGTTTCTTGAGTTCCTAGAGCCAGACATTCAGCAAGAGCCAGACATTTTAGAGAAAATTTTCACATAAGTCAAAACCAATGAATTTCAGACTTCTACCCAACAAATTATATTTTAATTATAAACACACTTTTTTAAGAGGAAGAAGAGGATGCACCTGAGGAGCAGGATTAAAAACCTTCACCATTTACCAACATCAATTTGAAAGCACATTGGTAAACACTTCACATATTATCCCTCATGTCTCAATGAATTCACCTCACATTCACACTGGGCTTCCTAGCAACTCTTCCTTTACAAATACATTTTTCCATTTACTGACAACAATAATGAGAATGAGTCATTTCTGTAGAATACAGTCCTTCACATACACCAGATGCCTAACTTTGCAGGCTGTGAAGAAAAAAAATAAACAAAAAAAACCCCACCAACCTTATGCCTACTCAGATTGCTGTACTTACCACAGAAGTCTGTCAGCATTTTGCATCTTTCGTGAATGTTTTCTTCAGAATGTTTGAAATTTTTTTAATGTTAAGATCTTAATACTGGTTGTCAAAATGTACTACCAAGTTCTGTAAGATCGAACACCTAATTAGCTCAGTTACTAGCAGCTTGAGAACACCGCCCAAACAATGACCCAAAATTACTGTCTTTTAACAGAGTGCAAACTGAGAATAAAAACTCAAAGCTTTAGAACTGAGAAAATGAGCATTTCTTTATGTTTTTCAAGGCTTTTCCTTCCGATTCTATTGAGTGTGTTCCAATAAACATTTTTTTAATATACTTATTGGTGTTATGTTTTTAAACCAGCTCTTACACTACTTCTATACAAATCAAGGCTGACTGGCTAGCTACATGCAGTACAGACAAGTAAAACTCCTGTCCCCTTCATTCTGCTCTGTATCTAGTGGAGCGTAAATATACAAATAAAAAAAATGAACAGTGAACAGAGAACTAAAATCGAGTAATTCACTCTGACTAAATTATACAACGTTGGGTGAGATGTTCAACCATCACTGCAAAATCCAGTTAGTAATTCAGAAGCCTGGTTTTATGAAATGCATGCCTTTGTTTCAGAATAAGAGGTTAACAGCAGAGCCCAGTTCTACCTTGACACATTTTGTTTTCTTACAGAGGTGTTTCATTAACTAACTCATAAGAATTTTATCAGGCTGATGTTATTAGATGAGTGACTTAAACTAAAGGTACTTGCCTATAGCCACACATTATGTGTAAAGGCAGAAGAGAACAGTGTCGCAGTAACAGGCAGGCACAGATGCTGTAGATCCTAAATTATTCATAACCTATTCGATACAAAATAAAGTGGTCCTAGAAAATTAATTCTAGTAAGAATTTTTAAGACATCTCTACAAATTATTTAGTTCCCCTACAAACCACATATTTAGCAATTGCAAATAATTAAGATGTAAAAGTAAAGATTAAAAAAAAGTGTTTCATCAGTTCCTAATTAGATAAGTATGTCAGATTCCACAAAGGATGGTACTACTTCAGTAAAGAAAAAACAAACATTCAACACACTGAGGAGAACAAGAAAAGTATTTAACATCAATTAATTTCAAACAGTAATTGAGTATTTTCAAGTAACGTTTTGTATACTTGCAAGAGCCATTTCATATTTTGTAGTTGTAATCTAGAAATAATCTCATTGTAAAACCTAAACAGCAGTGCAGCTGGGTACTTTCAGTCCCTCTCATTTCCATAAGCACCAAAGAAGCCTATTTTTGCTGGTATGCTCATTTAGAATATTAAGACTCTAAAAACTGTTCTGATGGGATTCCACAGAATACAGTTTCTATTTTCACAGCCTATACGGACTAGAAAAACATTTTTACCACTGAAAAATATGGAAAAGATCTTTAGAACAGCAGCAGCAGTTACAAATGCTGACATAAACTCCATCTTCAGCATAATAAACGTCATCGGGATTCTCTTTGGGAAGCTGCAGTTGCAAACTGATAATAATTAGGCTTAATACAGTTCAAAGCCAAATTACAGCAGCTGTACATGCCACAACAAAGAACATTTTTAAGTATCAAGTACACACTTAATTTAACTACAACCAAACTCCAAAATATTTCTGATTTATAGTAAATTACTCAGAACACTGAATATATCCCAGTGCTGCTCTTACCTTTCTTAGCAGCATCTGTTCTCCGTCTTGCTGGCGACACCAGATCCTTTACAATCTGCAGCACTTGAATCATTGCTCCTTAGCAAAATCAAAGAGACTAGATGCTCCTCTAAAATTCCAACAGGTTTCATTACTGCATATGATTACATGGCTGTCTTCGGTATGCTCAAGCAAAACTGATGCAGGAACAACTCATCTACCTTCATAGAAAGATTTCTGCCTGACGACTCTACAGGCTGGGGTGATGGATTTAAAGTGACTTCAGCACAAGATGAAAAAAAACTGCAAGCAGTCCTAAATGTTTTTCTACAGAACATTTTTAAATTACTGCAGAGAATGCATACTGATTTCTCTAAATAAAGTTTAAAGGAAACATTCACACCACAAAATAACTAAAGAAAACACCACTTGAAATGAATGCCAACAGCTGCAACAAACTCCCCTAGGCTCAGTATCTAAGAAGCATGTCTGCATCCTCTTTTAAAGTCTGTCTCAATTCATGAAATTTCATGTAATGCTTTAAGAGAGATACTGGTGCAGTACAGAGGCAGCATCAGACCTCCTGACTGAATTAAAATTACATCTAGCTTGCTAAACTCCATCAGGCACAAGAAAGCACTTGCTAAAGAGTTGTTCCGTTCCTTTTCTACCCCCCCGAACACACACCTCTGACACCCTTGTACGTGATGGGAATTCTTGCACATGGGGATGCACGCTAGAAATCCCCAGAGTACTTCAGGCGCTCTTCTCTCTCCCACCACCAGAGGCCCAAGGAACTGCTTCAGCTACGGTATTATCAATACTTCTGTCAGGTAATTTTAAGCAGACAAATTGCAGCATGTGCCCCACAACATTTTTAATGCCGTTTGGAAAACACACAAAAGGTCTTCAAAAATGCCTCCTGTCAAAGCCTCTACAGAGCTAACAAAAAAAAAAAATAATAATGAGAAATCATGTTTTATACGTTTGCACTAAATAACTGTGAGCCCTGAAGAGGCTTTGTGAACACTTTAGGAAACCAAATTCCTGCACAGCACTGCGAGGCCTTGCCTACACATTTAGGAAGCCAACTACATTTTCTGAAAATCGTAACATTAAAACAAACCACAAGCCACAACCAAGGCACAGCAAGACGTATTCTCTGGCCTTTAGACCTTCTGTTCCCATTGCTTAAGTGTTAGATGGTGGGGGGAGGAGAGGTCATCTCTTTCCACTTCCAGCTGCTGATCAGAAGCATTTCAGATTTTTAGATTTGCTGGCGTTATTTATCCACTGGCATGTCAGTCTCTTGAAACACATATCGCGTAGGCACGACAAACTGTTTCTATTATGTCAGTCTCATTTACAGCCTGCCCATGAATCCACCTCCGCCAGAAGCAATAGCAACTCAAAGTACTGTCGTATTTGGGTTGGCAAAACAAAGACAACTAAAATCATTCTCTCGGACAAGCTGTCCGAATTCTGCTCCCACCCTGCAAGTGTTCAAGTGTCCACTCAAAAGGAAGCTTGCAGACATACTATGCAACTGTAATTTATCTCTTCTTCAGAAAGGATTCTTCAAAGCATCAGAAACAGAACTCTCAACTTTCTATATTAAGAACAATTTTGAACTTGTGTACATAAACTTAAATTCCAGGTTTCAGACAAATTACTGTACATGCAGAGAGATAAGGAAAAGATTACTGCTTAGCCACCTACAGCATGAGTTTACCTTGCAGATCCTGAAGATGATTTTTAACTGAACTAGGTTATCTCATTTCTACAGGAAAGTTCTCAAGCACTGGAACAAGCAGAGGATGGTGGACTGACAAAGAGTAACAGTGGGGAATGTGGAGCAGAGGAAGAGAGAAAGCAGTGGAAGGCACACTTTGTACTTGCTTTTGTGTCAAAATTACCTAAAAAAAGAAATGGGACATTTCAGTAGCTATGAGTTAACACCCAGGAGAGGGATACAACTATTCTCAACTGCAAAAATGGGAAATTGTTCCCTTTTCTTCAAAACCATCCCTTGTCCTGCTGGTAACAAATATGACAAACTGGAAAATGACTAGTAGATGATTTGCAGATCTAGTGGACTACAGTGAGAATACAAAACCAGTACCTACAGCCATTAGAAAGGCTTTCATCTCATGGGCAGCAGTACCCCTCTCTCCACCAGTGGTAGGGTTATTTTAAACAGTTGAAGCCTGCACTGAGCTTTTAAGAGAGACACACAAGAACTTCAAGACTAGAAATCATTTTCACACACACCTGCCTCCTTCAACATGAAATAATCTCCAAAGATGGTACGCACAGTAGTTTCCCTCTCTTCTTTGTCAGGGAAATTGTCATGCAGAAAGAAACTGAAAAAAAAAACCTCAAAGCTTTAAAATGACTTGAGGAAAACATAAACAAGTTTACTAAACATCCTGTATGTAACATAAAGAAAGAAAATGGTGCAATTCTGAAGCAGGGTCATGGTGTTCGTGGTAAACAACATAACAAACAGACAAATCACTCAAACTATGAAGAATTTTCCAATAAGCTTTGTGGCTGCTACTTCTCTTTCCTCTAATTCGTACACCTACCAAGACAATAATATTAAACCATGACACCTTCTTTAAAAGAGTGGCAATACCAAAGAGACTTCAAGAAACACGACAACTAACTAGCTAAATCATGTCATTTCAACTGTTATTCACTAGTGATACTTTGGTTATAGCTCACTGATACTTTTGAATCATGAAAACAAACTGGTATTTCCATAGAATCTGTCACAACAACTGCCATCTCTCAGACCATATCCTAACAAAAACACAAACTCTGGGCAAGGATATTCACCACCCAAAGGTTCACTGCAATTCTGACATAGATACACAAGGTAAATCAAAAAGAAACGAAGTGTCATAAATTTAGTCTAACTATTTAAGTAGATTCTGTTTGAGGAGAAAAAAAGTGTTACACATTCAGCGCATATCACAAGAATTTCTGCTATGCGTTTTTCATCTGTGACAGCTAGCTTGCCAAATGTTGTGGTTTAAAACCAAAACCAGGACACTCAGCAGTATGTGCTTGATGATGTTCTTGCATTTTGCTTTTCTACCGTAACTTCAAAATTGTAGGGAATACAGAAACCATGCACATGTTATCAACCTGATGAAGTATGTTGCTATGAGCAGGAGCAGTTAACCGGGATGAGATTTTATGGATCACTGTGTGCAGCCCTCAACCTCTCCTAACCACAATAAAAAGAATGACCTGCATCCTGATTAGTCAGCTGTCATCAGTCAAAATAAAAATGCTTCCATTAACGTAATTATAATTAAGTGGTCTTTGAAAGCAGTCCTTTTTCATAAAGCATATTGCCAGGAGGTAACATATTTACAGCACAAAAGATGCTGCAAGAGTACGGCTGAGTGGGTATTTGCCAAATGTCACTTGGAAAAAAAAAAAAATCAGAATTTAAGTTTGTTTTAACTTCATATTTTCTCCTTCACACTCTTCTTATAATCTGTAATGTTTATGTATTCATGGCATTCTGCCTAGGCTTTTAAAAAACCATCAGGAACCCTCAGGGTAATCCTAGGCAGCATTGCAGCTACGCTAAAAAGCACCTGCTTGTTGTGCACTCCTTTACGGAAAGAAAGATGTACAAGCTACTACTAAAAAAAAAAAAAAAAAAACACACACCACCAAAATGGCTTGAAGGCGTTTATTCATATTAACAATAGGCCTGCACACATTTTATTTGAGATGCAAAGTTATTGTGACCATTCTTTTTCCATCTCACATCAACGTGAACTGGCCAGAATTCAGGCTGAATACAGATTATTCTTCCACATCTCGCCAGAAACCTATGTAGATCTGTCTTCATAAGCCAATGTTATGTTCCTCAGAGCCAGAATTATTTATTTCCTTTTCCCTACCTGCTGGACTCTAAACATGGTTAGGAACCAAGCTTTCAGGCTCAACACACCCAAAGAAATGGACAGTCATAACACAATGGCCAGGAAGGCACCAGCCTGAGACCCAGTTCTGTTGCAACCTGCTTCAGTGGAAGTGGGAACAAGCTTTAAGTCTTGCTGCTACCAGTCAGAAAGCTGATAAATGCACACATAAAACACTCCTTCTGGTCTCTCTTTAGTTCTGTGAAAGAGCAAAGTCTGATGTTACAGCTAGGAGACAGGGATTTACAAGAGCAGGGGTCCACTTGCTCTTTGGACCCTTCTTTCTACATCTGTAAAATACAAATATGTCACAGAGTCAGGAGGGCTATTCAAAACGAGGGCTATGAGAGGTCAAGTAGCACCAAAAGAGAGGGCAGCTGTTCTTAATGACCAATCTGAATGTTGACTGTAAAAGCTGCAGTTTCAGAAACCACACATAGCAAAACCGCTTCACCTTCCCTCCCATCTTAGCAAAGGGGCTGAGAAAATTAAGTTGCTGTTCCTGATAAGAAAATCTATTTGATAAGCAGGAGAAAGTTTTCAACACTAGATTAGCTTAAAGGATTAAGGAAACACAAGCAAGGCACATTAGATGGGAAAAGATTCTTTAAACATCAAAAAGAAGGAACAGCGCATTGTAAAAGTATTTGCATAGTGAGTTCACAGAAAAAACTGCATATTTCTTGCAAAAAATAAGAAATTCAGATCAGTCTACCTGGCAGCTAAATCCTAGCAATACCTTAAGTACCAAGAAAAACATTTGTTTTAGGATACTCCTCTCTGACTTTTCCTGTCACAACTGGTCTCCAAATTAATATCTCAAAATACATAGGCATTGAGCTTTAAGACAGGCAATAGATCATGATACAAATTATTACTAAAGCAGCTATAAAGTAGGTTATCTATCCTTTCTCACTAATCTTTTGAATTAAGTTTCCAATCTATGAACTGAACCCTACAGTCTTCATTAAGTTTTAAATGATCTACTCTAGCTGGAATAGAATTCTAGAGTTCCCAAACAATAACTAACTCTCCCCATAAATCTCTGAAACTTTACATTCTGATCTTCATTATTTTCTGCAGATTATTCTTTGACAGTAATGCACTGAAGGGAACCATGAAAGAGATAGGGCTAGTGATAAGACTCCATTTATTATTCAAGGCATTTATTTTTCAAAGATGACTGCTCTTGGCTATGTGTTCTGCAAAAGACCAATAAAAATAAATAAATAGATATCCTCAGAGTCTTCTAAATGGGCCTAAAGAGTCAGTAATGTCAGTAACTGCTTAATCCAACAGAATTTGCATTAATCTAAGAATTTTTTCTTTTTTAGCACTTTTGCTACAATTTTCAAAGCATGAAAGTACAGCAGCAGTTTTTAAAACAAACTGATGTAGAGATATGAACCTCTTTTAGAGGACATCTTGGGAGCAGAAAGTAGCTTCTCTACAACTGTAACAGAAAGCTATCCGAACACTTACTAAAGAGGATGAGAGGCATTTGTTCACATTTTTAAAAGTCTGGTTTTCCTTCTCTACTTTAAGCATACAAAAAAGTTGTTCATTAAATTCAGGATGGTAACAGAGAACTTCAATAAATGGTCAATGAAATTAATTCTGCCTGTTCCAAGCAAAAACTTATGAACCCAAAAAAGAAAAACAAACACCAAAAATGGGGAAAGGGGAAGACAGAAAAACATATAGCTACATGCAGCAGATGTTACTGCACACAGTCAAAGAAACTACACATTGCAAAATCCTGTCAACTGCACAATACTCTTACCCAACTCACACAATTGTAACACAACAGCAATTTTCCCAGAGAGCCACAATGAAGCCAGGTGAACTTCCCGTGTAGATCACTTTTATCATCCTCCTAATAAGAAATACCAGACACTAATGGAGATCAATTATCAGAAGTTTGTGTTCAAATACGTCTTGATGTACTCTTCAAAAAAAAAAAAAAGTATAGTTTATTTTTTTCCTCCCAATTGTTGTTTTTTATACCTGTCACCTCCATGAGCAAAATAAAGACACTGCTTAGTCTCTGCTCATACATTTACTGTAAAACTCTGCCATGAGATTTAGACATACAAGTGCATCTAAACCACACATTTTAGCAACAGTTTAAAAGGCTTCCAAAAGCTCTTAGATATTTAACCTGTAAAGATTTGTCAAAAGGAATAGTTTAGGCTACAGTACAGAACTCCTTAGATACAAGAGAGGTACTTCATGTCTTTTGGAACTATGTGATTAGGGCTGTATTAAGCAAGCTCCATAGATGTTATGATAAAGAGTAAATACAGAACCACAGATTCTTCTTATGGATCTTCAGATTTATCCTATTGCTTTCTCCTCTCCCTCACATCCATGCCCTTCAGAGGGCAAAAGGACACTTTATAAAGCACACTAGTTAGTAAATGAAGAAAGCACCAACAAAGCAAATGGCATTTTTCCAAAAAGTTGTATCTAAGCAGCCCATTTTAAATATTTGATAAAATAAGGGTTTTTTTAAAACAAGAGGAAGAAAGAAGTTAGTACAAGACTGCATCTCAGTGAATGCACACACCCCACGGAATTTCTCAGTTTCCCTCATATTACAGTCCAAATCTTGACATAGTTTTAGCTCCAAATGACAATTATTTTGAGAAAAAAAGTTCCATACTAGAAGTCTCAAAAATAAACCAAACATTTATGAAGCTGTAATTATGAAACAGAAAAGTTTTAAAATATTTTCCCCCCCAAAAAAAAGGCATATGGAGCATTTCAAACAGAATATGCAGCAATTTTGCATTTCCTGGATTTGGGTCACAGCTGTAATATTAATTGACAGATTTATCTTCAAGCTAAAGGATAGTATTAAAATATTCTGTAAAATCTAAGCATACAGAAAGAAGCCACACTAGTCATTAAAATAATTTTTTTTTTATTTTTGCAATATTAAACAAAAATCAAAACTATTACTATCTTACATGTTTCAATACTGAAATCAAAGTAAATTCATTAGTTGAATCTGGCAAAGATTAATAAAAGTGAATGTGTGTTCAATTCAAAGAGGAAAAAAAGATCAAAATTTTGCTTTTAATTTAAACCCTTACTTGGCTTCCTATTTAAAAGGACATGAATGAGATTAATAATCTCTTACCTCCTTGAAGCAAAGAGAAACTACAAAATTCCATGCATCACTATCTGTTAGCAAGATTAAATCCTTTACTGCATGTAACATTTCTATGTTGTTAGTTAATCCAAGTAATAAAATGCAACTGTCCACAGCCACCAGGAAGCACATCAAACCCTATTAGTCCACTGCAAAATCACACAGTACTTTTATTAAGCTCATGTATTTGCAGGCTTAGTTTGTATAGCAAGTAACCTATGGTATGGCTTTCTCTCTGCAATAAAATCAAATTTTTTAAAACAAGTTTTTGAATACTTTTTAACGGGCTAATCTAACACTAAAGAAGCATCTATTCCCACAAATATAGCTTACCTATCATGGAAAAAACTTTTGTAAGGAGACACGTGCTAGGGAAGAAAGAATTTAGCACTTCAAAGGTAACTGAAGAAAATTAGCCCGAAGGTCACAAAGATCAGAAGTGATCCACCCTGCTCTGAAAGGAAGTGTACCGGGTCTGCTTACTGCAGCCACCATTAACTGTTCACTTTCAGACTTCTCTCTCCTGCTCTCCTTGTACATTCACTCAGAAAATCCAGTCTTTTAAAACTTATTTTAACTAACCTATTTTTAAAAATCGGAACTTAGTACTTGGATATGACAATCACATTAACTGTGACTACTTAAGGCTAATGCTGAAGTTATATTTGAGATATTATTCCAGTTAAGTGGCTGGTTGTGGCCATCCTTATGGTTGTCTCTGCTTTGCCTCTGTTCTTACAAATTGATTTATTTAGCAGTGCGCTGTAACTAGCATCTAACACTTGCTTCATATCCAGTCCTATCTCCCATAAAGCATATACATGGCTCAGCTACTAACAAAGAGTTCTCCTATTCTCTCATCAATGAAAAACCTTGCTGGAAACACCTGGGCATCCTAGCAACACAGCTTGCAGATAAACTACGCTAGACAGAGGCAGGAAGCAGCAGCGTGGAACAGGCTTCTTTATTCAGGTTCACTATAAGACAATCAATCCAAATAAAGAACACCTTACAACTACCTATTACAAGAGCAAAGACAGAGGAACTCTACGTGCCCTCGTGCCTCAGTCCCAATTTTGGCAGACAGAAGACTGTACTACCTACCCTTACTGTTCTCTATGCTCTCTCTGTAGCTGTAGAGAATTTAAAATCATGCCAAGTTTCAGCCAACAACTGTGCATGGTCCTGACAAGAAGGGACTGAACTGCATCACTCTACCCAATATTACAGTCGGAATTTTAATTCACTATTTTAACTACCTGTGCTACTACACTAGTGCTAAAGGAACAGAAAAAGTGGCATCATCCTCCATTTGCAGTAGATTTATGCTTGAACTTGATCTGTTAGGTCTCACTGGACAACACACAGCTAACCTGGCCTTGCTGTACCGTCTTGTAGGACCACTGAAAGTATAACATTAAACACACAAATTACGAGTTAGTTCCCCAAAATGGATGTTCCACTTAATGACTGATGCATTAAAAAAAAAAAATAAAAAATAAAAAACACACACCCAAGAGCCTTACAGTTAGTTTCACAGAAATAATAGTTATGTGAAACTAAATATTGAAATGTCATAAATATTGAAATGTCACTAAAAGTGACGCATTAGCCTTTGCTCTAAAAAAAAAAAAAAAGTACTTTCCTATCACATAGTTAAAGTAAAAACTAGACATTTTTGTCACTGCTTCCAGTATAGACAAGGCAGGGGAGGGGGGGAAAGGGGAAAGCGGGGAGGAAATAAAAAGCAAAATTGACACTTTTCAGTTTGTACCTAATAATTTCAAAGCAAACCATAAACCTAATTTTTCCTCTCCCATCCTCCAAGTCCAACCCCAACATATTTCAAACACTCTTACAGTAACTTCTGTAACTGGGGGGGAAAAAAAGAGGAAGCTAAAAGCTTGTCTAGTTTTTACAACCAAATATAAAGTAATATAAAATATAACCGCTGTGAAGCATGCAAAGCAAGCAGGGTCTGTAGATCAGCCTGGACACGAGGTATGGCTGTAGCTCAGCATCACTGATAAGAATAGAGAGCTGCAGCTGGCAAGTGTCACCTCCAAAAAGTAAGTTTGGGGAAGGGCAGGGAAGGAGGGTTATGTCTTTATAGTGTTTGTGCAACTCGGAAACAGTAGCATCACAAAATAAAACTCCTCATACAATGCTGTACAAAATTCTACTACAGAAAAAAAAAAAGCAACATAACACATTCTGGTGAGATACTTATTTCCCTATGCCGCTAAAAATTCTGGGAAGTCTGACTCCTGCTCAAAAGAGCTCTGAGTGAGCCTTTCAGCACTCTACCACGGAATTAGGCAGGTTTTCAAAGAGCTTTTCAAGGGTAAAACAGAAAGACTGCATTCAAGAATCCTCTCCTATGGCAAACCAAAGTGCTTTATTAAAACAAAGTGCCCTTTTACATTACTGATTTATCATATTAATGACGGCGCTGGCCAAAAGTACTGGAGATTCTACAGCATGTTGGTATGCTTTCCATTCCGGACAATAATTATGTTACACAAAATAAAATAGGGGGGGGGAAGAAAAAAAGAAAAACAAAAGACAAAAAAAGGAAAAGGAACCACAACACACCAGCTTCCCAGACCAGCCTGGAAGCCCTGCACAGCCTCCTGCTTGCTTTAGAAATTTTGAGCAGGAAAGGTACAGGCATACTAATAGCGCTGGAATTTTTTCAAGGCTATCTTGGTCAGTCTCCCACATAATTTTAAGAATTAAAGTCTCTTAATTACAGGGGCCTCTTTCACAATGAGAGATTAAATGAACCTTATAATCAGCTGATTGATAGGATATCACCTAAATGCAGCTACTTCGTTTACCCAAACATCTGCAACCATCCTTTCAACACTGAAAGGACAACAGATTGGATAGTTTAAGTAAAGATCTTAAATTTAAATAAACACAGAGCCAGTAATCCTGCTGGGATTACTTGCATAACCCCACTTACAGCAACAACCCCAAATATTTTCCATCCATGCTACAAATCAAAGAAGTTGTTTCCTATCAAAAACTGGGTAAAGAATGTCAGAGTAGTTTTTCTTGAAATACAGTCAATTTAGCTTGAAACAACCACAAATCTTGTAAATCTGGTGTTTTGTTTCTTTAATGTGAACATAAATAACACAAAATGCAACTGCAGCTCACTTATTTTTCTTATCTGTGATAAAGTTACACTAATGAGCAGCAATTGCTTTACTTTTCCAAAACAGTGGTGCACATTATTCAATCATCTGTATGAAAAGGGAGAACAACATGACTCACAGCAGGCAAGGAAAGTCCTCTAAATACCTCACTTAACACTGGTGTTGGAAAAATTCTTCTTCAGCCCATTTCTAATCCTTCATCTGACTCAGATTTGTTTCCTGAATTCTCCCATTCAATAGGAAATTATAACACCACTAGGGAGCTTAACACTGCAGCCTCTCTAAAGTCCTCCCTGCAGTAACTAGAACATTGTTCTGTGTCTACACAGTGCCTCATGCAAAGAGGGGGATGCCTGCCCAAACATCTACACTTACATAGCTCTCGCTTTTAGCTTTGAGTTTCTGCATCCTTCCCCTTTTGGAATGTACTTGAACACCACCCTCAACTTATCCCAGGATGAATAGGACCCCAGAAATATGAATTGCTTGCATAGTGGTGGATACTTGATACTCACTCCAGAGAACAAGGTTACAGTGTTCTTTTGCTACTTAACTCCTGCTCTGCAGGAGTACCATACACCCACAATAGAGGCATTATTGGGCAATGTTCTATATAAAGGACTACAGAGATAGGCCCAAAGACTAAGATTTAAATAAAAAAAACCCCTGTAACAAGAGAATATTATCATGCCAAAGGCAGGTACTTCTATGTACATCAATTAGTCGTAATAATTCCCTTACTGGCCATCAGTCAAAACAGTGAGGCAGACAAATTTAGAAAGATGACTCTACCCCCCTACATATTAACACCTAAATAAAAGAATTGTTATATATTTTATGTATGTAAATAAATTTATAATATAAATGAGTGTTTAAATATACACAAATTACTATAAGCTTATATATATATATCATGTTTGCTATCAAGGAGCCATAAGTGTGGATACAAGAAGACTGGTCCTCCAATACCATTCACGATTGTAATTTTCCTGCCACAACTCTCCTGTGAGTTCAGAACTAACAATAGTTTCCTGACAGTGCCAGCATCCTG
Organism: Pterocles gutturalis; assembly: GCF_000699245.1. NCBI lineage: Eukaryota > Metazoa > Chordata > Aves > Pterocliformes > Pteroclidae > Pterocles > Pterocles gutturalis. The sequence goes on from NW_010138460.1 coordinate 71,721, forward strand.
GTTTACAAACAGAAATTATATTGGTTTAAACACAGATGTCATGTTGTACTAACTTATTTAGAGAAGCCCCATCAATCCGACCATCAATTTAAACCCACAGGGAGAAAGCCCAACTGAAAGAAGATGGCTTTGAAGTTCCCTTTTTAGAAAAAAATAAATTAAAAATATTTTTAAGTGTTCAATAAATGTATTTGAAATATATGCAAAGGGTTTAAAAAAATAGCTTTACTACATATTATTAACTAATTTAAATGAAACAGTAAATACTAAGCAAAACCTGCATCTTGACAAAGCCTCATAAAAAGCCATACTATACTGAATTTGAACGTACTACCTGGAAGCAGTTTCTGCATGTGATAAATACATTTTTGGTAGCTTCAACCTCCTGCAAAGCTTAAGAAAAGAAAGTGACTTCACTTCAGTCTATGGAGATTGAAGACTTATTTTGCTCAGTTAAAAAAACAACAGAACAAAACTCAAAAATGTTCGCCTTCCTCTTCAATCTAAAAATAAATTCTAAGTGCAAGGAAAGACACAATTTACTAGTCCTAAATATCCTAAAGTGATCAAAAATAAAGGAAGGATTATGAAAAAAAAATTTATCTAAAAAGTCTGTTTAAATACAGAAATATTTCAAAAAGCTTTGTCTTCCGATGTATTTGAAAAGCTGCAGTATCAGCAAAAAAAGGTCACAAGGTCTGAGAAGTTGCATCATTACATCAATTGAATAAATAAGAAGAAATACAACATCATAAAATGTGACTATTAAGAAAACACGTCAGTTTCTACTAACATGCCTACATTTCTTCAAAGTGATGCATGTAAGGTACAGTGGTTTATATTTTACTGCGACTAATGCACCCTCTGTATTTAGAGGAGCAGTTTAATTACAGCATTGGTGAGAAACTGGGTCATCTAATATCTGATTAGCCCTCTGGAGATGACTCTCCTCACTTAGGATAGAGGAAGCCCAAGACTATTACATTCCTAAACAACTTAAACTATAGTTCCATACACACTTCAAGCAAGGGAAAAAAAGCATTGCCACTGGAAAGGACAGGTTCACCCACCAACCACTTATTCTCACCCCTGCGCTTCTCTCCCACATTACAGCAGTACAACCATCCATGAGGCTATGTAGTAAGCAGCTTAGGGAGTCCACCCAATTCACATCAACCTCATGAATGCTTGTGCAACAAGGAAGAAAGCAGGAATTCCAAAGAAAGAACACCACCCCCTCTGTTGGCAAGGGCAACATTTTAAGGGGGTCATTAAATTTTAAAGACTCTTCGTTCAGCCTTAGGCTCCTACAGGCCAGACCTTTCTAATGAAACTCAACTTCATTTAAAGCTTTTCCCCAAGTCTATACAAGTTTCTGTAACCCATTAACTCTCACCTCTGAACCTGCATTTCAAGTCAGAAACTACCTCTCTCCGGCATGTCTGCTGATGGCTTCCCTTCAGTACTAGCTGCACCATACAGAGGGGACAGCCAGCCGATATGGCCTTAACCAACAGTATCTGGAGAAAACAGAAGCCAAAAGTTAAGACAACACAGAGGAGTAACACTGAAGCAAGATCAAGAATGGTAAGTGCTCCTCCTGACCACTAGGTTCAGAAGCCAAACAACTTTGTATACATTTTTCATGCTTTATCCTCCCACTACAATAAAAAAAAAAAGTTACTGCACCACTACTTCTGCTCCAAGGGCTCATGTGTCACTATAGTTACATATAGCGGTCAATTTCCCTGACAGTTGCAAGAAAAAATAGAGCAAACATAAGATAAATGCTAATGTTATTAAGTAAGTAATTTTTATGGAGTCATTAATGTACAGTAGCTTACTATTTCAAGTATCTTGCAGGTTTCATTCTGTTCCAGATAGTTGAACTGCAGAGGGGGTAGTTATTATTTAGCTCTTAAAGTGTTTCAAATGTATCCCAAATCTTCAAACTAACCTTTTTCAAACGTGCATTATGGTTCTTTATCCCTTATGTCCTACAATTCTTAATGATTCAGATCTTCAGTTTTTCATAAAGAAGTACTACTTCAAATTTCCGTAAAGACAACCTAGGAAACAACAGCTTCTTCTATATTTCTCGACTCACAATATTGCTGAAGATTAGAAGATAACAGTGCTGTGAAATCAGAAGAACAATTGCCAAAGAAAACACCTCACATAATGTATCTTCAAGCTTGTACTTTATGAACAGGTTTTTAAGGTTCATGGTTCAAAAATAAAATCTTAGCATGGAATATAATAATCCAACATCCTTTAGTTATTCATTATTGTACTTCATTACAAAGATATTTTAGCTTACTTCTAAGCTTTCCTGCCCCACTATGCAGTTTTATGTATGAATCAGAACTTAAGTCTTTTCGCCCTCTTTCAGTCTCAGCTCACTGAAAAGAACTGGTGACTGCAAAGCCTCTTAAACTGCATCAATCAGCTTTATAGTTATTTGCAACAAAATATGCCAAGTGGCTGTGTTTTTTGTGTAAAACACTAAAAATTGTCCATTTCCCAGAACGTATTTTATGAACAGCTTGAATTTGTAGTTAACCGAGATCAAGTCATTCTGGCATACAATAAGGGGAGATTGGAGGCGAAGGATGAAAATTGAACCAGCCTTAACCTAACACTTTTCCTAGCCTAGGAAGCTTTATAAAAACCCAGAACACACTTTTCTCAGTTGCAAGCACAGGAAAAATAATGCACACTTCCTAAAGCTTTCTATATTTATTTATTAAGGCTGACCTTAACATTTGTTTTAATTCCCAAGTTTATTGCTCACAAGAAACTGACAGCCAAAACCATTTCTTTACACACACTACAAGAACTCAAAAAGAAAAACAATTTTTTTTTTGAAATCACAAAACCCTGAGGTTCCTCTGTGAACACAAACTAGAAAGCCAGCTGTAATGAGAGGTCAAGATAAATAACCAACCATCAAACAGAAGCAACCTTTAATCACACCATTGTGGTCTTGATTTGAACTGGTGAAGCAAAACCGTTTCCCACCTCATTACCAGGCCACACTGACCATTTTCAAAATATAAGATTACATTGCATAGCATCTCTCCAAACATACAAAAAGCACTGCTACCCTCAGTCAATCACAAAGAAAACCTGAAGAGATGATACTGAAGCATGAAGAACAGCAGGTTAATTCCCAACTGCACAGAGTGTTAAGTTTTTAAGAGTGTGCGAACAAAACTAAAAGCAGCAAGACAAAGCCAGGAAAGAATTATTCTGTACAATTCATTATGGCAGCAGAATAGTTAAAAAAACCGTTGGCACTGTAACCTACACATTTAAGGGGAAGAAAAAAATGAAGATGTCAGCAGCTTGTTGCAACAGTATGTACTAACATTTAGTTTAATAGTTTGCAAACTGAGTTAATTGCAGCAGCTCAAATAAGATAAATGCACTGACCTTTCTTCAAAGGAGAAAGCGCAGGAAAACTCCCAACCACAAAAAACACAGTTTATAATTGTAAGAATTTATCATGACACTACACATTGTCTGACAGTTAAATGTCAACAACTGGAGAAAATGCAGACAATTAAACCAACTCTTTCTGCGGTGTGACATTCTAGGCAGGTTACACACAGCCGGGATTTCCCTGACAAGTTATCTTTCAATATAAAATAAATCAAAATCAATCTTACTTCAGTACACTGAATACTTTTACTCACTCTAAGCACGTGACCTCACTGTCCTACAGGGCACCAAAAGTTAATGTATAATTTGAAATACAGATTTTTTTTATCCCTATTAATGAACATAGACATTTATAAAGGCATTCCACAGAAATAAAGGCCTTCACAGAGACTGACTCAGTGTTAACACCTTTTCAGATTCTCTGTATTGCCCAGCAACTAAAAACAACTACCATGAATGGTGGACTTGGCAATTCTGTCAATACTCTTCCCTATTACTGGAGAAGATCCGGTACAACAGGATCCAAAGCACTTACCTACATATCTAGTAACTATTAAAAGTTATACGACAGCAGTAGTTCCCCTATTCACCTTCCAAAAAAATTGAACTGATCACTTGATTTACTTCTACAAACTTTCTCAATAAAATAATATGCCCTATGTAACAAACTGCTAAAATGACATGTATCATACAAGGTAAAAATGGCTTTTTAAGCTAATGAATAAGGTTGGCAGAAAACCAAACAGATATGAAATGCCTGTGAATAAATTCAGGACAGATATGAGAAAAGGGATTTAAACATTTTAAGACTGAGATTCTAGAACAACCCCTCACAAACAGGAACAGAAATGTATATTCCATCACATGTATCACAAGAGAATAACAAGTAGGATTCTATGTTGTAGCCTGCATGTAACAGCATTCTAAATTTTTTAACCAAGAAGTTATTAGCCTTCTTAAGTCTGACATTCCCACATTTTAGATGACCATTTCATATAGTTTTTCGGTTTGAACTACACCAGGTGATGCACAAGTTCAGAATACTAGAGACTGACATCCCTTTTAACACATTTAGCCATTCTAGGTGCCCACAGACTGTGAATAAACTTATATGCACAGAAGTATTCAAATAAATGTATCTTCATAAAATGATAAATACCTTATAGACTGAGGCATTTAGTAGAGAGAAGGCTAAAGCTATGTATATCATGCTTATCGTTCAATTTTCTCTAATATAAACCATAAACTAAGAAATCCAACACCAGCTGAATACAAACATCTAATCTTCTCTAAACTATATTTTCAAAAAAAGCATTTTCTTTTGTGCCCTTGGAGGCCACCACTTAGCGTGGACTTAAGCATCTAATCAAGGAATATGGTGTCCTTCAAAGGAAAGACTGTATTTTGAATACCATTATTACTAACCACCACAAAAACTACTGCCAAAGTGTTAAATATTATTTGAATAAGGGTCTTCATTTTTGCTAATATAAAACTAAACTCTCCAGTCTGAAACAACATCAAAATCTCACCAAAACCAATGGTATTTTGCTCGTCATGACTGTATTTGTTGTACTCAAACCAACAACTTCACAGCAGCCCCTTGGTGAGTCACACTTAACACAGGAACTGTGATTCAAAAGGTAAAGAGATTTACAGATATTTGTTATGTTTAAGACTATCTATTAGGTGATGAGAGCTACATAAAACATACGAAGATTTATACAGCAGTGTTTGACAGATCAGGATATTCAGGTACTTGAACAACTGCCTGTAAAGTTGTCATCTATGCAATACAGCAAATACTTTAAACATCAGAAAGTAAACAAGTGTGAACAGCAATATGAAAGAGAAGACAGATATAATTCTATATAAATACTGAAATAGTTCTATCTACACTAAGCATGAACCCTAGGGTTCAGCAATTCTTTCTATCCTGTTTTTGGTGTAGTTTTTCCTTTGCTGCATTTAGCAAGCATCTCCTCCATCATTCTTTTTTCCTTCCAGATGCCAAGAACAGTCATTTTTCATTTAGTTTGACAAGAAATTTAACCAACAATTTTCTTTACTCACTTCCTCCCAGAAAATCAAATGGTCTTATTTTACTAACATGGGATATAATTATCCTATGAACTTGAAGCTCTTTCTTCAACAGACTCAGTCCAGTTGTGTTGCAACTAAGCTCCATTCTAAATACAGTTCCTGTGCACAGGATGTAAGGCTAGGTAATGTTGCTGCCATTAATTATATTAAGAAGCCTCACATCCACAAAACTTAAGAAAAGACCTTTAAATATTCAAAACAGTTTGCTAAAAGTAGATTATCTTCCCCATCAGATATGGCCTAAAACAAAACTTCTGGTATCCTTCATCTGTTTTTTCACCTAAACATACCTTAAGTCACAGTTTTCTATGGCTCAGGTCTTTTCAATGCATGCCAAAATTCCTTTGGGATCGGACTTCCAAACTGGAATTTGAGTAATATATTTATTTTTTCCCACAAAATGAAGTCCATTCATTTTATGTTGGATTTTTACCAGCTATTTTAATTTACTGGACGGTCACATATTTTGGAGTTCTTAGCAAACCCAAGACATTTTCCCCTCAGAGTTACATGGTTTATGTATACTGAAAAAAACCAAACATCGGCTTGTTATAGAACTCACCTTCTTGAAAATGATACCACACTACCAACCACAGAAGTCTTACAGAGCACACATTGATCAAAAATTTGCAGATTAAGAACAGTATCTGCCAAATCTCAGCTTTATCTGGTTATTTTTAAAGGACTGAAGAGACAAAACTCAATATGAACATTTTTGAGGAAGAACCACCTTCCAAAACCCACTATAGAAGTACATTTCTTCTAAACTACAAACTAAGGGTTTCTTTTTTCTTAAGTAAAGAAACGTACTCACTCATGACTGGAAACTTCTTTGCATATAATCCAAAACAGGACTTGAAGCAAGGTATCTTGTTGGAGAAGGTTTCTCAGAGGTATACATGTCCTGATAAAGGTAGGAAAATAAAGAGACAAATCATTTTTTCAACTTCAGATAACTAGAATAAATGTTTATATATAAACTATCTTTCCTACAGTCTTTTCATCCTCCTTGAAAAAAAAAGGGATACAAAGATTGGTTTGTTATGACTGAAGAATTTGACTGCTTATGGATATATTTTGAAGTTTATCAACTCAAGAATGTATAGTTTCTTCTAACATTGCTATTATAAACTTCCACACATGTACTAGTTCATAAAATATAACTGCTCCCAAAAGATACAAACATTCTTAAGAAGTTAAAAGTACAAGATTACAACATGGATCTAGTAAGTGAAAATACCATCAAAGTAGTATTTTCCTTCAGCAACCTCAGCTAGCAAGAAGATGCAACATAAAGATACTCTTTAAAACACAAGAACTACAAACAAGTTTACTAAATGAGCATGGGTTCACCTTAGCATCCAGTGCTTCCTCCTCAGAAACAAAACCTGAAAAGTTACCATTTCTAGCAACTGTAAGCCATCAGATCAGTCAATTCATAACCTAAATGAAAAAACGATATCCAAGTAGGACAGATGTGGATTCACTAACAATCTGCCTGGCTCTCCCCAAAGCGAAATACAGAGAGGACTTAATCTCCAACAATGACAGCACAGCAAGTACATTTTGGAAAAATTATTATATAATCTCCACCCTGCTGATAAAAGCAAGTTTATACAAATCTGATCGAACCGTTCAACAGAAGTAACTCCACCTTACAGCTGAGGTGAAAAGAAAAAAAATCAAACACATCTATTAAGCTATAGAGTTTTCCTCTAATACCTGCACAGAGAGGTTCTGTAAAGTAAGGAATATTATGTGATTTATTTCCTCTTTTCAAAACAAATTAGAACTTGCGGAACCTGACCACCTATGCTAATCCAGCCAGATAATATCTTCTGCTGACTTAGATCCCAAGTCTCCTGATCTGTTATTGTTTAAAAAAATAAAGTAAAAGACAAAAAGACAAAAGAAGAAATCTAACGTCTTCTAAAGTATGAGTTTGCATAACATTTACAGATTTACAGCACATGCCAAAGAAGTAGAGGAACTACCACGGGACTGGATTCACGCCACAAGAAGGCTCCTGTATCAATTGCTAAAACCAGTTTGAAAGCAAAAAAGAAAAAAAAACAACCCACAACAAAACCATCCACACACCACAAAAAAATCCAACTGCCAAAAGGAAGCCTTCAGTAATGCCGCAGACTGAAAATTACAACCAACTTTTTTTGCATTGAAAACATAACACAGGGAAGAGGCTTAATAGGGGAAGAAAATGGCATCATGATGAAGAAATACGTATGCAAATGTTATAGGAAAACACAGATGAACACAAAGCCATTAGATGGTGCAATCACTGAAGAAGAAGTTTGAATCATGTCCTGTCAATTCTCTATGAATGGCTGCTAAATTAAACATTTAAGGACACACAGCCTAATTATAAAGTGTCTGGTGAAAACATATCATTAGAACTGCAGACTTGTCAGCTTCATTTTGATCACTGATGTCAAAATTAGCAAATATAACTTACATGACACTTAATTATTTACTGGACTAAGTGCAGCTATTATGCTAAGAACATCAAATGAGTCACACAGATGGCCCTCAACCCCCGTCCAAAGCACTTGTGACTGGAGCTCCATACTGCCTTTGGGTCCAAATTGTTCTTCATTCTTATGCAGAGTAAACTGGGAGACTCAAGCCTCCCAGTCAACTTGATTTTCCAAAGATGTTGGAAACTCACCTTAGTTTTGTAAATATGAATGAACAATACTTTGCCTCAGAGACATCACTTACATGACATTTTATTGTGTGTACGCACAGGAAAAGGCTGCTCATTAGGAAAAAAACAAAACATAAATTCTGAAAACCACTTAAGGCTAATCATAGCATAATTATGTACCATATCGTTCCTAAAAATCTAGTCACGTAACACTAAGGAAATGAGTAGGGGAGAATATATAGCATCTATATACTACCTAAAAACATGTCATAACTGTGAAAAGTGAACGCTTCGATAAACCATACCAACTTGAACTCCAACTTCAGCTATAAAATGTTACTCCTACCTTGCCTCCTGTGTCTAAATATTTTGCTTAGCTATTGATAGTATCTGTGTATTAGGCAATATCAGCTTCTGGTTAAATTCAGTTTTTGTTCTTTGAAATAACACTGCATGTGCTTTATATAATATCTCTTGTTCACAACTTGATCAGTTTGCTGAAGAACATTTACTTGGACTATTTAGAAGTGCTTAAATCCCTAAAAAAGTAAAAGTTTAATCTTTTATGAGTAATTTTGAGTATAGCAATAGCAAGCAGTATCGAAAAGTCAGGAAAAGTCAACACTGACAAGTATCAGGAAGCCTGTACCTTCTATTGCATTACAACGTTCTACTGCATTACAACATTTAAGCTTTTCCTAATGACAAGTGTTAGCAACTAAATGGTTATCACTCCTCTCTCTTAGCCAACAGCCTGATTTATTTCAGTGCTTATAAGGTTCTCTCCTGCACAGAAACACTAACAACTATTACACAACAGAGGAAAGACAGATTATTACCCCTTGAGTGTCTTGCTGAAAGATACCATCTTGGAAAAACTGACTTTTTATTCAAAATAGTACCCAACATCCTTTATGCTTTCCCTTGCAATTAACAAGGCTATAAAACAACCCACACACATACCTTTGATCCTTCTCTTTTCCTGAAGAGCTAACCCTTGTATTCCATCCAGTATTTCCTCTACTAACCCCTGGTGGTATTCACCTTAAGTAGCTAAGAAACTATCAGCATTTTAACTTAGATTTGAAAGGAATGCCTTAAGTGAGAGAAGTTCTTTGTAATTTCAAATTCAAGCACACTGATAATACATTCAACTATCTGTTTCCACACCTATGGAAACCACACCAGGTCTCTTTTTTTACCCAATACTCTTTTTCACGATAATTAATATTAGCCAGATTGCAAGTAAATTACAGCATATCGTAATTCTATACACTATGACTCTATCCAGAAAAAAATATTTTCCTTTAAGTTGACAATTAGAGATTGAGGTCTAGTCTGTGCGTATGTTACTGTACCATCTGTTTAACATGGATGCTAAGGAGTTAGCATTACAAATTTATATCCCCAATTCCCAAGAAACAGAAATCACAGGAGCAGCACACAACTGCACTGTTGAAACACACATATAAAAACAAAACAGTCTAAAGAGAGCCCTCCTGGCACAAAGCAGTATTTCATTGTCATTTACTTTCTTCTTTAAGCCAAAATGTTATATGGCCCCTCAAAGATACAGAGATTTCAGAAGCACATTTTAAAGTTTTATAGATAGTTGGCTAGCAAAACATTAAGTCTGAAATTATTGGTTTCCGTGCTGTATAATAAAAGGGGAGAAGAACAGCTGGTTAAAAGGCAGTTCTACTAAATACTTATTTTACACTGCATCTGAGTTGAATGAACCTCAAAGTTATAATCAGCTGCAACAGAAGTTAAAAAGCAGCAAAAATAAGTCACTAAAGAGCATAGCTATTAAGAAGAACATAATAAAAATTCCCAACACAGCACCAAGCTTCTGAGTATGCCAGCTCAGTAAAATGCCCAAGACAGGGAAAAGGTAAAATCACAACAAAATAAGACTGTTAGAACAGTACACAAACACACTGACTGGCCACAAATAAGGAAGCACACAAGTACAAATGAAACAAGCACAACGACACACCCTCCTCTTTGTTCATAGCAGGAATATTTACACTACAAAGCGTTGAAGCAAATTGCTTTTAGTTTCAGGCACTGCTGATTGGCCACTGTATTGAATATACACACGCCTAGAAGAGTTTGAGTTTCGACCGTCACACTGCAACTCTAGATTGCAGGGTACGCATGCAGCTAAATAGCCACAGAGAAGAATTATTTAATAGAGCTTTTCTAATTGAACTGATCCTCCACAAAATACATTTGTTGTGAAGGAGGCAGATGTGCATTTGCTTTCATTCCTCTGTAATTCAGTGAAAGCTAAAAACCGGCTACACTCATAGCCAGCGTTCTGTGCAGCTGCCTGCTCCGAACAGAAAACGGCACAAAGAAAGTTATTCTCAAGAGTAGGCGGGCAAACGACTGGTACAGGAGCTTGGCGACAGTGTTTTAAGTCGCCACTTGACTCTCATTCAGCTGGCAGCTCAATGGCTTCGGTGGTTTCCTACAGGCAGCCATCCACACCACAGAAAGAACCCGAAACAGCTGATAGTTGGCTCTTCTGCTGGCAGTCCCCGCAGGCCCAGGGACTGAGAGCGGCCCACGGAGCCTGGAGCCTGCTGGCAGCACCCTGGGGGAAGCAGGCAGGGCTCCGGACCCTCCTGCACCAGCCAGCCACCCAGCCTGGCACTGCCACTTGTCACCACATACCTGCGGTATTAGACAGCAGAGGCGGGAACACGTACAGAA
>NW_010138461.1:0-892 GCF_000699245.1 Pterocles gutturalis
CTGCGCTCCCTGCCAGCGCCTGCGTGGAGCTCCTCCAGCCAGGGCGCTGGCAGGGACCATGGGCGTTAGCCGGGGAGGGGGGCACTGGCTGGGGAGGGGAGAGAAGAGATCGCCGGGCACATGGTGCTGACAGGGAGGACACGGGCATTAGCGGGGAAGAAGGAGAGCAGGGGCTTCCCCTCGAGGGAAATCGGGTTTGGGAGAAAGGGAGGAGTGGTGAGCTGGGGAGGTGGGAGCTGGGGTGCTGGGGCTGTGGGGCAGCCCCTCCACCCCACTCCTGCCTCTCCCCCATGGTGGGCTGCATGCACCCATGCCTCCCGGGTGTGTCTGTGGGTGGACGGCCCTGTGCTCGTTAGCCAGCCTTGCTAACGAGCTCCTGCTGGGCGGGCAGGACCTCGGGCATCCCCTGGGGGTGCAGCCCATCCTCTCCCCCACGCTCAGTCGTGGTGCCACCGCCAGGCGCAGCCCCCGCGCTGGGCTGTCCCCACCACTGGCACAGATGCTGGTGGAGACGTGGCACCCGGGGCTGCTGTCCCCAGGGCTGAGGGGGTGGCCACTGGCAGCCAAGTGTGGGGTGACGATAACGAGCTCGGCACGGCACCAAGGGAGCACGTTGGGTGCTACCACAAGGGCTGGCCTGGGGTCACTCTTAATTAACATCCTCATTAAACAGAGTTCGCAGGAGAGCAGCAAAACCTGCCTGTGGCCCTAGGGCGTTTGTCGCAGAGGGCACAGCCTTGTCCGAAACCCTGCCTGGCCTTGGTGGCTTCACGTGGGAAGGTGCCAGCAAGCGATGAAGGAGAGGACAGATCCGGGTGTGGGGCTGGTGTGGGGGCACAGCGGCAGTGCCAGCGTGGTTTGCACGGTGGAGCTGGCCTGGCTTGGAGAGGAC
>NW_010138461.1:937-1225 GCF_000699245.1 Pterocles gutturalis
TCTGTGCTGGTGCCTTATCCACGTCCCATCCTGCCCCTGAGGATGCTGCGGGGTGTCACCCACCCCTCTCTGCAGTGGGACCCACGGCTCCCTGGTGCTGAGGAAACCCAACCAGGCAGCCTGGCGTGGTGATTCGCCTGGTCCCACTGTCCCCTGGGCTGCAATTAGCAGCCTGACCCCGGTGTGACCCACCCCCCGGCACACGGATGGGGCAGGATGCAGGAAGCGCCGAACAAAATGTGGCTCAGCTGAGCCGGATGGCGGGCTGACCGCGAGCGCCGCCGGCCA
>NW_010138462.1:0-1089 GCF_000699245.1 Pterocles gutturalis
CTGCTTTAGAATCGGTTGCAGCATTTAGGATCTTTTTTTTCCTGCTGGTCTTTTTTCTCCCCTTTTTTAAGTGAAAAAGGAGCACTGGCCAGGCAGGGCTGTGCTTGGCTTTAACTGGGTGCTCTCCCTATTCATCCCCATCAGCAGCTGCATGTGGGTGCTCTCTGCTGTGAGCATCCTCACTCCATTGCGAGCATCCTCAGCCCCTTCGCAAACATCCTCAAGCTTCCTCAGCTCCATCATGAGCATCCTTGGCCCCATTGAGAGAATCCTGGCTTCCATCACAAACATCCTCAAACATCCTCGCACCCATCTTGAGCATCCTTGGCCCCATGCCCCGACGGACTGCCTGCCACCAAGGTGGGACAGTGGAGCCAGTGCAAGAGGTATTGCCCCAAGTGTGAGCATCCCACAGGGATGCTTTGGCAAGATTTTGGGGCCAGTTAAATGTTAAATCAGGATTATAGCAGGATCAGTCAAGGATCCTGCATCCTACAAGCTGCCTCAACTGGGCTCTGGGACCCCCAAAACCCACCACCAAGCTGCGTGCCAGCATCCCTGATAGCGTGAAGGGGTGACAGCACATCCCTTGCAGCCTCGGGCTCGTGTTTCCAGGCTGACCTCTCCCACCGCATGTCGGGTCAGTGGAGCAGTTTCTGCTGCAAGCTGGGGACTTGCGCCGGGTCTCCCGACTCCTGTATTTGTACATCCTGCGCAGTGCTGGGTAATCAGAAAATGCAATATCGCTGTCACCAGCTCTCCGAAGACATCCAGCCTGAGTAATTTAACATGTCAGCGCCATCCATCACAGAGACGCAGCCGGCAAACAAACGCGGGGCAGCGGAGGGGGCTGGGATGGTGGCTGGGCTGCTTCCTGCACCGGCTGCCTCGGTGGGGTGTGAGAGCGGAGCGAGCACCAGAGATCACTGCCTCTGGCCACCCCCAGCCATCTGCCTGCGCAAAAGGGACCAGGTCTGACTGGTGGGTGGATGTACTGGAGCGAGTTCAGAGGAGGCCATGAAGATGGTCAGAGGCTGGAGCACCTCCCATCTGAGGACAGGCTGAGAGAGTTGGGGTTGTTCAGCCTGG
>NW_010138462.1:1244-1570 GCF_000699245.1 Pterocles gutturalis
GTTTTCCTGTGCGGGGGGTGAGGCAGTGGCCCAGGTTGCCCAGAGAAGCTGTGGATGCCCCATCCCTGGAGGGGTTCAAGGCCAGGCTGGATGAGGCTTTGAGCAACCTGGGCTGGTGGGAGGTGTCCCTGCCCATGGCAGGGGAGTTGTAACTTGATGATCTTTAAGGTCCTTTCCATCCCAAACCATTCAGTGATTCTGTGAAGGTGGCAGAGGGACATGCCATCTCCTGCCTGTATGGGCAGCGTCCTGCTCTGTCCCGGGCAGAGGAGCTGGTTCTGCCGAGCTCTGGGGGAAAACCCTCCCATGGTGGGTGTCCATCTCCC
>NW_010138462.1:1597-4028 GCF_000699245.1 Pterocles gutturalis
AAGAGCTGTTGGCAGGTGAGGGGGTGGGTGGTAGAGCTGCAGCCCTGGCTGGTTGCCCAAGGGTGACCCAGGTTAACTACGATTTTCCTCATTGACACGAATAAGCTTTGTTGGTTTTACCGCTCTGTTGTGCCCTTCCGAACTCCAGACCCTGGGTGTGTGTCCTGCAGTCGCATGTTTGCTGCAATATGGGGATCTGAAGAGGGACTGGCAGTGGGTTACGGTTTGGGGTGCAAGTCTGTAACCCCCCAGATCCCGTGTCCAAGCACAAACACTGCTGTGTGCAGGCACTGACCCCTCCTGCTGCTTTCAGGAGGAAAAGAGCTGGCGAAGCCTCTTTGTACCCCCCTGTTGAGGCCTCCCAAGGCAGTTTGGGGCATGGACAGGGCAGGAGCCACGTGCTGAAGTCCCAGCATCCCCCCGGCTCCTGCCAGCCACGCGGTGATTAAGGATTTCAGAGGGCAGAAGGCACCGCTCGTTTTCTGTTCTCCTGCCAAGAAGTGGGGAAAATTGTGCTTCTGCCTAGAATAAAGGATTTTTTAAAAACAATAAAATATTTTAATGGCAGTTTAAAGGGCCTCTGTCAACCCCCAGAGGCCTCTTTGCTTTAAACTCTGCAAGAATTGAAGGACTTCTGCCAGTTAAGAGTCTGTGATGCCTTTTTAAGCATCCGTTGCTCCTTGGTGTGTCTGGCAGCTGGACTGAGCTGGGTTCCCCTGGCATCCTGCACCAGCTCCATCAGGGAGATGCCAGGTGAGCCGTGGGTCAGCCCAGCCCCTTGCCATGGCTGTTGGTACTGGCAGGGATGGATGGTGCTGGCCGTCATGGCGAGCTGGTGGAGCAGATGGGTCAAAGTGGGTGATGGGGAGGGCAGCCGGACCCTCACCATGCAGTGGGATCCTGAGTGCCCCCAAATGCTGCATTCCCCTTGTGCTGTTATCTCTGCTGGGCTTGCTTTCATGCAAATGTCTAAAATTCACCATACTTCACTGTACAGGTGCCCTTGGGGAGAGCAGCTTTTCCATTTGGAGGTTTTCTTTGTTAAATATGTTGCAATACATTTGTAAAATACATTCCTGGGGGTGGAAAGCATCTTCGTACATTTACATCACAATTGGCACCGTGAGTTCTTGGTTTTTGATGAGGTCAGTAAGGAACCAGCAAAATCATGAGTGGTGACAGTCCCTGGTCACTTCTGGTGACCCCAAGCAGAGCACTTGGACTGGGAGCGGTGGATGCTGGCCAGATCCATCAACTCTGCTCAGGAGCTCCCAGCTCCCCCACTGCCATGCATCCCAGCTGGCAGGGCTGATCCTTGTCCTCTCTCTTGCTTGCAGGTGGGATCGGATTTGGACGTGCCAAAGGAAACTCTGGCTCGGAGGCGGACGATGAAACCCAGCTAACCTTCTACACCGAGCAGTACCGGAGTCGGAGACGGAGCAAAGGTACAAAATGACATAGGTGCTGGTGATGCACGTGGGTGTAAAAGGAAAAAAAAAACAAACGTTTGAGCACCTTGACTGTTTCCATGAGTGATGCTGTCTGATGCTGTGTGAGTCTGGGTAAGGACCACACCACCAGTCCATGGGGTAAGGACATCCCAAGATGTGCTGGTTGTGTTTTGCAGGAGCCAGAAACAGCATTTCCTGGGGATGTCGCTGAGGTTCTGGGTTTCTTTGATGGTTTCTGGTACTGGTTCCATTACCCGTGCCCTGGCACTTCCCTAAAGCTGCGCTGACGTGTGGTGTCTGTGGCCGTCATTGCCCTGGCACTGGTGCAGCTGGTGGGGATGGTCACCTTGGCAATTCCTCGCTCCGAACTCCTGTTTTCTGCCCTTTATTTCCCATGCAAAGCATCCGTCGGCTGGAAATTTCCCGGCTTTCCTCTCGGCACAAAGGCAATTAAAAGGAACAAATTCACAATGAGGGCTGGGGCAGGGATTTGTAGGTTTGTAGAGCGGAGTCCCTTCAGGCTTTTTTGTGAGTTAGAGGAACTGAGAAAGTGAAATATCATCTGCAGTTTGAAATTACTGTCCACGTTTCCTCTGGTCACATCACATTGGATCGTTTTTGGTCAGGACGCTCGGCCCATGCTCTTTGGCAGAGGACAGGGTGAGCCTTGCTGCTGCATTTGAAAAATTACCGCGAGGAAATAACTACGTTGGGAAGCAATTTAAAAATTGCACAGCGGGTCTGCTCCTTCCATTTGTTTTCTGTATTAAGCTGGGCATCGGCAGAGCGCAGCACGCCAGATAAATGCCTGCGCCCACCACGGCAAACGCGGCCCCATTTGTTTCCATGATGAGGCATTCCCATAAATGCTCGCAATGTGTTTATTTGAATGTGAAATTACCTCAACACCTCTGATCAGCTTGATGATCACACATGGGAATAAACACACGCGTGCACAGGGGTGTGTTGTGTTTGTTCCT
>NW_010138462.1:4059-6068 GCF_000699245.1 Pterocles gutturalis
GGCACTGAATTTTGCTTTTTCTTTTCCATGTGTTCTTCTCCGTGTGAACCGAGAGGAATTCTCACCGGGTTTAAAATGAGCTTTTGATGAAAAGCAGGCAGAGAATTCATGAGTTAAAGTTACCTGTTGCAGTACAAACATAGCTGCGTTAAGGGGAAAAAAATGATTTGCAATGTCTGCTTTGGAAAGAAAGGAAGAAATCGGTTGTGTTATAAACAGGAATAAAACAAACGGTCCTGAACAGTCGCTGGTGCAAGGGGAATTTTTCCCAAGCGCTGAAGTCATTTTTTTTCAGTGGGCTATTCTGAAACACTGGGCTGGGTGAAAGTCCTTGGGCACTGTGGAAAAGCCACTGAAGTTTGGGTTATTTTCAGCTACCACAAGGCAAAGGGGAGATAGTGTGCAAACAAGGTGTGGAAAACCCTGGTTTAATGACAAGCAGATAAATCTTTGCTTTCCCGCTGCCTTGACGGCATCCCCGGGAGGTCAAGTGCTCCATCAGGCTCTTGAAACGCGCTTGTGCTGTGTGCCGGGTACAAAGATATTCTTATTGACATATGCGGTGGCTTTGGGTTGTTTGTTTAAGCTTCCTCGTAGAGCAAATATAAAGGAATAGATAAAGGGGAAGGATTCCTTTATTTTACTTTGAATAAGCTGTTGTTCACCTGGGCAGCTTTGATGGCTGGGTTTGAAGGGAATTCAGGAGGAAGAGCTGCCTCACGCGGTTGCACAGAGCTGGCTGTTAGATCTACGTTAGCGTTTGAGTGATGCTGCGAGAACCTGGTTTGTTCGTGTTCGGTGGTGGCTAACCGAGGGAATTGTCTTGCGTAAAGTCCCCATTGTGTTCCGTCTCCAGTCTAGCTAAATTTTGCCATCGCTGTGTCCTTGAAAGGAATTTTCCATTTTCCTTTCATTGACTCTTCTCTCCCTCGCGGAAGGAAAGCAATAGCTTAGCGGGAAGTCACAGTACCAAACTCATAATTACAAGTTCAGCAAAGATCCATAATTGGACAAGATCATAACTCTAATAGAGAAGGATGCGTCGTCGGATACAGTTAATTCTTACAATGATGTTCCCGTATTGATTTCACCGTGGTTGCGTGTTATTGCAGGTGCCGTGAGATAGTTATCAGGTCCAAGGAGAGAGATTCCTCGGGGTGTCTCTCTTCAGATTAGTTTTTGTAGGATTGAGCCTAATTACTGGTACTGTCAAGGCATTGATCCCGGCTGATCCGATGGGAAGTTTCCACTTAAGCAGTGCGTAGGCTTGGTTTTACTTTGAGCTTTGTAGAAGCTGGCTGGTTAAGTGGTTGCAGCATTACAAAAGAACGGCTGCGGGTTTCGTGGAGCCTTGGCAAGGTACGTTAGAGGGACGTTCCCATGGGTAAGTACCGAGAAAAGGAGAGCTTGTTCTGGTAGCTCAGGAGCAGCAGACCTGTTGATAGCTGGTTTTCGGTATTGGGGTACACAGAGAAGTAAATCTGACTAGCCCAGGCACAGAGGCGGGGACAGCCGAGCCACCCCCTCTGTGGTCCCAGCACGTCACACCACGCACCTGCCTGGCTGTGAGGGATCCTCTGGGTCTGTGTTCCCCTGTCCTTGGAAAGTCTCCAGAGAAGTGAGAGGTGGCGAGAGTATAAAAGTAATGCAGGGGAGACTTCCCTGTGGAGCTCTGCTCCTTGTCTGCCTGGTGGGCTCAGTCCTGTCCCTGGGATCTGAGCTGGGAGAGGCAGTGCTGGCCACTGGGATCTGGGGAGCCATCTCGTGCCCAGACGTACTCGGTTCATCCCAGTCCCCAGCGAGGCATCCCGATTCATCACAGCCCTGCGCCCCTGCCAGCTCTCTGTCCTCTGCTGCTTTTTGGTGGGTCAGTGTGACCCTCACTCTGGATGGCAGGGCTGGGGAATTTTGACTTGATATCCTGCTTTTCCAAGTGAAACAAGATGTGGGAGAGGCTGTTGGGCCATTCAGAGCTCCGTGCTGGAAGGCTGGGGATGGCTGGGTTGCTT
>NW_010138462.1:6084-21672 GCF_000699245.1 Pterocles gutturalis
TGATTCAATGAGATTTTCCAGAAATGAGATTTTCTTACAACCTGTTCACAGCAGGTTTGTGCACTCCAGGGCTCTGCTTGCTGAGGGCTGGCTCTCCCCTTTCTCACACCCCTGGGAGGGTTGGGAAGTGTGGGAACCTCCTCACGTGCTGGCTGTGGAACACGGATGGCTCTTGTCTCCAGGGCTGCCAGTCATCCTGCCTTTCACCGGCACTGAAATCTCCACAAGAGCGATCCTGCCGGTGTTGTAGAGATGCTAATCCACGTCCCCAGCTGCCCGTCACAGCCGGTATCAGGCTTTGATACTTACTCGCTTCCTCTCTCCTCCTGAGCCACGTGGGATGTGTTCACTCAGGTCCCCCTCTGAGTTTGAGAGGAAAATATTAGTAGCAAAAAAAAAAACAAAACCCAAACCAGGGAGGCAGAGCCTTGTGCACAAACCTTGCCTTGCCTGATGCTCCTGCTCCATCCCCTTGCCCTGGGGTGGTGGTTGCCTCCTGCCCAGCAAAATAGATTCAGCTCTGGGTCTGCCTTTGCACCCCGAGCCCCCCAGGTCGTGGGCAGCGCCTGCCCCATGGCTGCTCAACTGGAGAGAAAGATGGAGGGGGGGTGGGGGAAAGCAGCAGCATAACTCCAAGGACGCGCCGGCTCCTGCGGCGGTGGGCTGGCCCTGCGCTCCGAGCTGCACGGCTCGTCAAGGACTCGGGGAGTCTAACGAGCCCCTCCCCATCTTACCGGTGGAGAGGGGGGAAGCAGGAGCAGACCACCCCCACCTCCGTCTGCTGCCTCAGGCCCTGGAGCAGCTGCTCTGTAACACAGAAATGTTCCTGCTCTTTCAAAGCATCTTCTCGGAGAAGGTTCCTAAGGGGTAAATGAAGAGCAGCTCAGCATTGCATCAGGGCTGCAGGGCAGGGGCTGTGCAGTGCCTGGGCTGGGGAAACTGAGGCAGAGAAAGTGACGGCATCATGTGGAGGCCCTGTGAGGGGCTGAGCATCCTGACCCCGTTCATCCCGGAGACCTGGAGAGCCTCTGGTCCCTCTTGCAGCCCAGACCTTGTCTGAGATCCTGGGACCTGCTGGGGGTCCCCACGGCTGCTGCGAGCCCCTGGGGCTGGAAACCCAGCTACAGAGCGGAGCACTGGGTGCAAGCACAGAGCGATGCTGTGGATACAGATACAGCGGTGGTTGAGATGTGCTGGGGGGCACCTGGCACAGTGATGCACTGGGGATTCTCATTGAACATCCTCAGCTGGCTGCTGCTCTCCAAGGAGGCTCTGGCATCTGCTTCAGCCCAAGCCAGACCCCCCCAAGCCCAGACCTCCCCGCTGGGTTCTGGGGTCACTTCACCCCTCCCGGCATCCCCTCTCTTGCAGCCTGTTAGAGGAGGAGGGGGGGACAGCTCCCACCCTGTTTTCCTGCATTGCCTTCACCCAGCTGGTACTTTCCCATCCCAGCAGCCTGCTCCCGTCCCATGAGAGCTCCCCAACACCCCCAGGAAGGCAGGATGTGGGTTTGGGGTGCTCCTCAGCTGATGTCTCCCCAAACAAGGCACCGGGCTGTTTCCATAGCACACGGTGATGGTTTGGACAAATTAGCAGAGTCCAATTATGTACCTTGGATTGGTGTCAGCCGCGCGTGTGTGCGCCTTGCTGGCTGGTGAAGCCTTCTGAGGGCTGTTAGAGAAATGAGAAGCCGAGCTTTGATCTGTCTCTGTATTTGGTGTTTAAAACAAGGCCTTTTATAAGGGAATATTAGGTATTCCGAGTCTGTTACATATGAGGAAGCTTCACTTTGATCCTCTCCTGTCTCCGGAGGCAGCAGACACTTATTATTTCATGGGGAACTAAACGAAATGCAGAATGAAAGTAGGTACCACTCTCCGTGCTCTGCCGGAGGTGAGGGGATGCTGCGGGCAGCACGTTGCCCTGTCTCTGCCGTGGTCCTGGGGGCATCGCCCCCCCATTCCAGGGTCTGCACCGGGTCAGCTCGCCGTACTGGCAGCCTTCCAACTGGGGGAGATGCCGTTGGGAATCAAATGGGAGACCAAAGGTGGTAAAGTAGATGTGGTTTTTTGGTTGGTTACGCTGGTAAGGAGTATGGGGACCGTCTGTGCCTCGTGCTGGCTGGCTGTGCCTGGGGAATGTTCTCGACCTGCCTCAGCTGCTGCCCATGCCCCCCTCATGCGGTCACCCTGTGGCACAGCCGAGCCTCCCCAGGAAGGGGACAGGGACAGAGAGACAGGTCCGTGCTGGTGGCTGGTGCGCACCCAGCGGCTGCATGGCACGGGGAGCTGTGCTGCTTGCTGCAAGGCCAGGAAAGAGCCTGTCCTCAGAGGGGACAGCTGGGGTCTGGACATGCCCACGCCTCTAGGCGTGAGATACCTGCATGCTACAAGTCTCTCTTTCTCTCCTGGAGCACCGGGGTATGACCACCCCAGTGGCGCATCCCCTGCCGTGCCGCAGGGCGGTGGTGCCGATGAGGGACGCTGTTATTTTCCAGCCTTTCCCAGCTCTCCAAAGCTCTGTCATGGATGCTGATTTTCCAGTGAGCAGACAAACGATGGCTTATTTTGCTCACGGGGCAAGCAGGCACTGCATCAGCAAATGAAACCCACCTCAAGCTCCCCTCCATCCCCATCAGAGACCTTCCATGCAGGGACGTGGGGCTGGGGTTGCTCCAGCAGCCTCTCTGGTCCTGTAGGTCCCCAGAGGCCGTGGGTTTAGGGGTGCGCAGACGTTCCTGCCAGTGCCTGGGCACAGCTGGGGGATAGGGAGGTTTTGGGGAGAGGGGCTGCTGCTGGAAGCTGGTTGCAAAGCGTGAGCTGGGGAGAACCAGGATCCGCAATTAAAGCAGTTGTGGTGTGGCAGCAGCCGCAGACTCTTTTACTTCCCCATGGACTGTGCTAGAGATAACGGCTTTTACATCTGTTCCTGGAGGCAGTGTTGGGTCTTTCTATTTATTTATTTATTTTTTGATTGTATCTGATCCAGCCTCGGCGAGTAATTGAGTGTTTGAGAGTGAAAAATTATCTCTCCAGCTTGGCCCTTATCTTGACAGCAAAGCAGCACTTTTAATTTAATTTTGTTCAGAGCATGTGGGTAACAAATTTCACTAATCGCTCTGCTGTCGCCCTCCGCATGGTAACGAGTCTCTTGTTTCCCTGGAAGCGGAACATAAACACGGTGCTGGATGCGGGCGGGAGGAGGAT
This sequence comes from Pterocles gutturalis, assembly GCF_000699245.1. NCBI lineage: Eukaryota > Metazoa > Chordata > Aves > Pterocliformes > Pteroclidae > Pterocles > Pterocles gutturalis. The sequence goes on from NW_010138462.1 coordinate 9,291, forward strand.
GAGGGTTAGCTCTGGCTGGAAAATGAAGACGCGTTTCGGTGCCGATGCTCAGCCGTGCAAGTGATGTGATGGATTTGTGTCCTGGCGGGAGCAGAGGGAGGAGCAGGAGGAGGTAGAGAGCAGTGGGTGTCATGCTGCACTGGTGGAGCTTGCCTGGCTGTGGGGGAAACTGAGGCACAGAGGGGATGTGCCCCAACCCCTAGGGAGCTGCTGCAGAGCAGAGATTTTGATGGGCCATTTTGCATCTGTTCCAAAAATAACTGAGGGAGGGGAAAGATTTTTTTTTTTTTTTTTTTTTAACACGTCTGGCTTTGGAGATCCCAGCCCAGTTCCCAGATCCCCGGCAGTATCCCAGCTCTGGCTGTGGTGTGGCTTTGGGAGATTGGGCAGGGGCTGGGTGGGGGGTGGGCAGCATGGTGAGGGTCTAGCAGCGATGGGCAGCTCCTGCTGGGTCCTGAGCCCTCCCCGGCAACCTGGCCTCCATCACCTCTCCCTCCCGCTCTCCGAAATCAATTCAGCCATCTGACCAGCCCTTCACTTGCCGAGCGCAATCCTCCCTGGGCTGTGACTCAACACGAGCTATTTCATAGATAATGATTACTTTTCTTCCTCTTTTTTTCCTGTAGGAATAATGTTTTTGTTACACTGTATTGAAAATTGCTTTCCCTCCTCCTTAAAATGAAGCCTTCCTCTCAGATTTGCCTTTGTGTTGGTATATTGTAAAATTGGGACTCATGTGGAGTTTAAAACAAAAAAAAAAAAAAACAAAAAAAAAAAGACAGGCCTTAATTCCAGAAGAAGTGTTTCCATTGATTTGCATGAAAGAAAATTCCAGTGCAGGCAATCTCTGCCTTTAAATATGTAACTGTTTCTTTAGTGTGATTTTATCTTAACTGATTCAGCACCGAGAACATGAAAGCAAAACTGACTTCATTGATTTTAATTGTCCCTGCCCAGAGAAATGCAAAAAAGTGTAACAGAGCCAGGAGAGCAAATTAGGTTTGCACAAATTTTTTTCCCCCTTTGCTGTGCTGGCAGAGGTCTAAGACGTGGGCAGGAGAACCTACGGTGACGAGGCTGGTGGCGGTGGGGCTGGAGGTGGTGACCCTGGTGGTGATGGAGTTGGTGGGTCAGCAAAAACCACCATGTCCACCTGTCCCAGCTCCATCTTCTCCGTTTCCCCCTTCCCCTTTGCTGCCCCTTCCTTGTTCAGCCTTCAGGGCTTTTCCCTCTGCTTCCCCCCTTCCTCCTCATGATTAAAATTTGTTGCCAGCATCTCCATGTGAGCTGCAGGCTCTGTGTTTTAGAGCAAAGGGGGAGCCCCACCGGTGACTGTATAAATAGGACGTAAATTCATTTATTCAGTACATAAGGCATTAAAACTCCAGGAGCAGGTAAAGAGCCATGGCCCAGGCTGCTGGAGGAGCGGTGTGGGCTGCGGTGCACGCCAGGGCTCAGCCGCCAGATCCTTGACCTCACTGTGGGGTCCGGCAACCCGTCCCCAACCTCCCCATGCCACCTCTCAGCATCCTCCCCTCCTTGACCCACATCCCGGCGCTGCCTTTTCTGCAGCCTCCCGTACCATACTGGAGGACACCTTGGCTAATTGCTAGTGGATAATTCATAAATGTTAATAGTATTAATCTGATTCAGCATGTGCTTAGCAAGGTCAAATCCTCTATAAATCCAGACGTGGCTGATCTCACCCTCCTGCTGCACACCGCAGCCGCCTTCCCTCCTGCTTCCCCCCTGTCCTTCCCTGTGCACCCTCTCCCTGCCTTCTCAGGGGTGAGAGGGGTCTCCCTGGGGGTGTCCCCAGGCACAGGGGGGGCAAAGCCCCCACTTTGGGACTGATCCCTGTCCTGCTGTCTCTGGGGATGAGGCTAGAGACAGCCCCATGCCCGAGCCCTGACCCACACCCAGGCTGTAGATGTGGGGCACCTTCATGCAGGATTTGTCCAAGGTGGTGATGGAGAAGGTCCTGCAGGAGGAGGGGCTGAGGCCAGGCGTTGGGGAGAGGGTACACAGGGAAACACCTACTCCTGCCCTCATCCCGCTACTCAGATGCTTCCTGGGGGGTTCGTTGCATCAATGTCCATCCTCCCCGAGGTCTGGGGCTCTGGGGTGGAGTGGTCCATGAAAGCTTGGTGAGGACCATGGGAGAGCTGTGTTTGGCTGGAGAGAGGATGTCCCATCCCCTCCCGTGCCATCCTGCATGGCTGGTGTGCTGGAGGGACCATCCTGCTGGGGAAGGGGTGAGGAGGTCCCGGCGCAGAGGACGGGCAGCGCTGCTCCCCAGTGCAGGGGTGCTCCGTGGCAAGAGCCTCCTGCCAACACTGCTGCTCATCTTAATTGGCGTTTGATTTGATTCGACATGATCTCCCGCTTGTAAAACACCTTGAGATGTTTCTGTGCGTGAGGGTGTCCTGGAAACGCTGTTGTACCGGATTAATGAGCCTCTGCTGGAACATAAAGCAGGATCATTAGGAGCGCCCGGCTCCTCTGACATGCCAGCAGCAGCGGTGGGATGGGAGCGGTGCAGGGATGTGAGAGGGGCTGCAGTGGGCTCGCTGCTCCCTGGGGGTGCCAGAGGAGATGCTCACCCTGTGCTGGGCACTTCTGTATGCAGCACGGCACGGCGGCGGGTGCCGGCGGCTGCACCGAGCGTTGCTAAGCAGTTCAGGCACTCGCTGTTCTCCCGCTCGCTTTCCCCATCCCCGTCTTCCTCGGCTGGTAGAAATACATTTTAATATCTGAGTTAGCCGCGAAACATTCTGTATTATGCTATTATCTCCAGGGGGGTGGGGAAGATTGCAAAGCACTTGGAGTTTAACACCCACATACGGCTAACACCATGGGCTGTGTGCTGATAAAGATGGGGTAATTAAAGTTTATTTTTTTTTAGAGACTAATCTCCCAAGCATGTATTTATGAGCCTGATTTAGAAACATCATATTACCAAGAGCACGGGATATTTGTGTTGCTCATAAATCCATATGTGTTCCGAACATACCTCTTTTTTTTTTTTCCCCTTAAATTTCAGCAGCACTGCCAATACTAAAAAGAAGCGAGCTTAGAGTTTTGTTAGGGTTTTTTCCCCCCTTGTCCTTTAAGTGGGCAAAGGAAGGTGTATGAAGCAGTGAGTAATTAACTGCGCACGGAAATATTTCAAAGGAGACACGGTGCGTTTGGAGGGGCTGTTTGCAGAGCGTTTACACCAGTGGCTTTGAATTTATCTTCATCTTGCAGCAGGTGTAAAATCTTCAGGGGAACGTGGTGCTTTGCAGGGCGTCTCTGAGCCGTCTGCAGAGGGACCTGCGTCTTCTGCGGCAGGCCAGAGCTGGGCTAATTGGCACTGATGTTAAAGGGGAAAAAAATCCAGAGTGGGAAAGGTGGCAGTGGCAGGAGCCCCTCTAACCGCAGTCCTGGCTGCTCCTCTTGTCTTCCAGTCTAATTAAGCCGCCGTTAATTGGATCGCTAGCAGGAAGAATCTCAGGTACGATTCTGCCCTAAAACAGAGCAGTTTGCTTTTCATTTCTGCTTCTCTCTCCTTCGTTCTCACAGGCTGGGGGGAGAGGTTATTTCTCCCCATTGGGGAAGAAGTCATTACTTCTTATTCCTCATCCTTGTTGCATCTTGCCTGTGCCCTGCCTGTGCCCTGCCTGCTCCTTGGGCGCAGGCTCCCCAGCTCTGTCTCCTCTGGGACACCCGTGGGCCATCGTTTTCCCCCTGAAACAGCCCGGGGAGTGCTCGGGCACCTGCTCACTGTTGCAACCATCCAAAATGCAACAGAAACATGTTTAATTAAAAGTATGGAGAGGGCGTGTCGATATATGAAGGATTTATTAGGGCAGAGGAATCTGGAGAGTGAGCTTGGTCACAGCCGTGCCTGCTTGCCACCTTCCTCTTGGGCTTTTTGGACCTCACAAGACCCAAGTGAAGACTTGCAGTGGGCACTGAACATCTTGGGGCTCGTGTGTCCCGTCAGCCATCCATGGAGGTCTTCTATTCCCCCCGTCTTGCTCAAGGAGTTGATACCAGCCTGTTCAATGGACTTGGGTTTGTAGATCTGCAACTCCCTGGCAGCCTGGAGGTGACAAGGAGAGGAGGGAAGGCACAGGCTTGCCCAGGCAGAGCTCCCGTCTCCAGCCCCTGGAGATATTGTGGTTTATATGGCACTGCCTGAGTTACAGAGATGTGTCTGGACCCCCCCTGGGCCAAGGAAGGCATCGGTCGTGTTGTCTCACCTCCTGACCAGGAGCCTGAAGCCCCAGTGAATCCACTGAGGTTGGTTTCGTTAGCAGTGGCTTGCTGAGAATACATTTGGTTGTGGTTTTAGAGGCCTGGTGTGAAGCTGTTGACCTCCAGATGGGTGTTTACGCACAGCCCAGGAGTGCTTCTGTGAGAGCAGCAGTGGGCTGAGGAGCAGGTGATGGGATGCAGAACGGGAGCCACAACCCTTCCTTTAAAGGATGAGGGAAGAATCTGCTTTTCCAGCAGCCTCCCATCAGAGCTGGCAGCAAACTGGCCGTGAGCAATAAAGAGCTGAGCTGGAAATGCAATTTCTGCTCAAGCTGAAGACCTCTTGTTTTGGTTCAGTTGGTCAAAGCCAGCGTCAGGCAGTTCTAGAGGTCAATAATTAGCGCTGTGATGGAAACGAGGGGGGAGCGGGAGGCAGGGGGGCGGAGAAGGTAGTTATAGGAGACTTGTAGCACATTGTCCGTTTCCTTGGGCAGCCAAGCTCAAACTCATTGAGCTGTAATGAGCTTTTTGCAGTTTGAAGTTCATGTGCTCCTCTCCTCTGAGTCACAGGCAAAGAAGCAGCTACGTGGACCCATGGAGATGGGAGCTCCTGGATCCTAATTCCTCCAGCTCTGCTCCAGCTGTGGGATGGTGAGAGCTGCCATCGTACCTGTGATTCAGGCTCTTTGTGAGAAGGGAATAATACTCGTCTAACTCAGAAGGGATTTGTAATTTAATGTTTGCAAAGCTCTTTAAGACCCTGGATTGAAAGGTAATTTATAATGGTAAAATCCAGTGTTCTCTGGTCTATTGTACACTTGGCTGTGTCCAATTATCCTGATGGACGCTTTTTTTTTCCTTTTTCTTTTTCCTTTTTTTTTTTTCCTTTCTTTTTGTATTAGTGTAGTGACTCCAAGCAGACACAGGGTTTATGGCAGGTACAGTATGCCCAGCGAGAAGATGAGTTTGCCTCCCAAGAAGGTGCTAACTTATGCTGATGATATGAAGAGATATTGGGAAGAAAAAAAAAAAAAAAGGATTGCAAGGTGAAGGGTGCAGGAGATCAGCAATAAAGCTGTGAAATAGGGATGGGAAGGCTGTTTAGATGATGCATGCATAAGGAAAGTAAAAGATGCTTCATAAATAATCAATTTGCTTACTCCTGTCGGGCGCAGTGACGGGGGTATCTTCCAGCACATCAGCTGATTCTCCTGTCCTGCAAATGCTGGTGGGAGCATCCACTGTGTAGGCTCTGTCCTGTGGCAGGGGATGCTTCAGTGGGGCATGGTGTCCTGCCTGGAGAACATGGGTCGGGCTGTGGGCTCAGCCTGAGCTCAAGATCCCTGCCCTGGCACCCGCATCTCTGACAGCGGCTTCGGTCAAATCACAGTGTGCAAGTGCTAACTTGCTGGATGTATTTCCCGTTCAATTTTCAAACTGATGCTTTTTAAATCTCGTTTTGCTGATGAGATGGTAAGGGCTGGGGAGCAAGCCGGGGAGAGGCTGGGATTGGCTTCCAAAAATAAATCAGTGTCCTCACCTGAATCCTGAGCAGGGACATGGTCAGGGCTGCCGGGAGCTCGGTGCAGATCTCAGCCACACCGTGGTAGACTGTGCAGCGGCTGGGTTAATGGCCGGGCTGTGCCCTCTCCTTGGCATTGCCAGCTCCCCAGGTGGTTTTTAATCGACATCTCAAGCACTGGAGAAGGGAACAGCTGCTCGGCGAGGAGGGAACAGCTGCTCGGTGAGGTGTCTGTCGTGAGCTGCGAGCCAAGTGAGGTGCTGGTGTGAGGTGTTGGGCTCGGTGGCTGCGGGGGATGTGGTGCGGTCGGAGCCCCCGGGGCCTGGAGAGGTGGGTGGGCAGGGGGCCGGTGGTGCTGCAAGCTGTGGTGCCCAGGGCTGGTCCCTTCTCGGGTAGTGGGGACCTGTGGAGGGGGTGGTGGTGGCCAGGGGAGGACAGGTTCTCCTGGTCACCTCCATCAGTGGAGCATGTCTCGTCTGGACACGTGGGTGCTCCTGGTCTGCACCCAACGAGAGCACCTGAATCTCCTGGTGCAGCCAGGTCTGCCGATGACTCTGGATTGTCCAGCTTTAGCCCCTTCCCTGCGGAATTTGGGGGTTGCCCTGTCACACCCAACTCTAGTTGACAGGGATGCCAAATGCCGCACTGCTCTGTGAGGCTTTCCCCGTGGGTTTGTACCTCCTGCCAGCCTCCCTAGACCTGTGGATGCTCAAGCTCTTGGTTGGCTTGTTGGCATTCACCCAATGCTTCAAAAAACCCCAACCAAATAATAAAATAGAAACCACCAATCAAGCCTGGCCGAGTGTGCAGGTCTGAGCGGAGCCATGGGGTGATGGGATCCCCCAGCCTTGTGGGATGATTCCTTGGTGCAGGCGTCCCTTAGCCCTGGTGCTGGGCATGTGAGCTTTGAGATGAGGGATGGCAGTTGGAGAGTGCCCCGCACGCCGGGCAGCTGGGTGCCTGCTCCGGCTGCTGGCTTCTGTGTGTCAGAAAATATCAAGCTGCTTTGTGGGAGATGCTGTGAGCTTCTGCACCTGATAAAATAAAACTTGTTTTGGAAGATCTCCTGCCTGTCAAAAGCAGCTGGCTCTGTAGGTCGCTTTGTTGTTCAGTGTAGTCCCCCTGCGATGACTGAATATTTATATGTATTTGTGTAAATAATTAACACTCATTGGTGCTATATGACATCTACAGGTGTAGATTTCTGCTGGCATTAAGGGAAAGCAAATGATGCCACAGTCCAGGCAGCCCTCAGATTTGGCTTGGTTATTTTTTATGACTTGATGAGATTTGCCAAACAAACCAAGGCTGCTGAGAAGTGATGCTGGCATCGCCAGGGGAGCCTGGCGGGGTGGTGAACTGCTCTGGGAATGGGGGGCTCCCAGGGAGAGGGTCTGTAGAGGGCTCTGAGCCACTTTTCTCCCTCCTCTAGGAAAATTTAGCCCCCAAGACAGATGTAACTCAGTGAGTGAGACAACACAAATGTTAAAAACCCAACCAAAGGAGGCTTGATGGGAACAAAGGGGTTTGCAGACCTTAGGAGCTTTTCCAGTGCTCCTGAGCTGTCTGTGTTTTTTCTGCCTGCCCTTCCCCGGGGCTGGGACTCTCCTGCATCTGGGCAGGGAAGGGGGGATGCCGAGCAAGCCCCCAGTACATCTTTGCCTTTGGGCCACCCACCCCTCTCTCTGCCTTCCAGGTTCGATGAAGAGCCCCGTCAACAAGACAGCGCTGACCCTCATTGCCGTCAGCTCCTGCATCCTGGCTGTGGTGTGCGGCTCCCAGCTCTCCTGCCCACTGACCGTCAAGGTGACGCTCCACGTACCCGAGCACTTCATCGCGGATGGTAAGACCCTGCAGGGACTCAGAGCCTGCTGCCTCATGGGGTGTCTCTGGGACATGGGGGTCCCTCTCTTCAGGAATTGCCTGGCTGCAGGGATCCCCCTTCCCAGTGGAGCAAAGCCTGTCTGTGAGCCTGAGGCCAACATCTTCTCAATCGCATTGTTTCTTCTTATTGTTGTTATTATTATTATTACTAACCATGTCTGATGGATATTCCTGTTTTCCTCGGAACTCACTGACAAGCCCTGGGAGCCTGCACAGACAGATGTCCTCCTGTCCTGCCGCAGCAAAGCTGCTTCCCCCAGCCCCTTGCAGCAGTGTGGAGTGATATTGCTGGGGTTTGAGCAAAAGCAGAGATGCTTCGAAAAATTAGACGAGGGCTGCTGTCACTATTTATTGCTTTCTCCAACTGGGCTCTTTGTGTTTGTTGTGTTTCACTGACCTTTTCTTTATAATGTGCAGTGAGCGTCGAGTGCAAGTTTTCGGTAACACGAGGGCAAATTTCATTTTCTTCCAGCAGACGGGACCCATTATTCAGTCGGTTCCAATTCCTCAGCTCCTGCACTTGTCTCGCTGCTCGGGGCATGCGGAGGGGGCTCCTTTTATTCGGCAGAAATGTGCTGCACGGCGCTGGTGCATCGCTGGCTGCTGGGCTGTCCTGACGCACCCAGCTCCGGTACAGCCCCCCAGTTTGGGGGCCAGGATGGAGGGCAGCTCACGGGGTGATCAGTGTTTTGGGGAGAGGTGGATGGTTAAAGAAGCGCAGCAGCACGGCAGCAACAGGGGGTGATGGAGCGGGACCTAAACCATCACCCCATGGTGGGGAGGGACTCGTCAGTGTGTTCAAAGCGGGACTCATCCCTGCGAAGAGTGGTTTCTTCTTGGCCTTGATGTGCATTTGTAGGATGTACAAACTCTGCCCGGCCCCACCACTGACCCTCACTGCCTCGTTATCCTCACTGCTATACCTGCACCTAACAATGCCCGTGGGATGGGTGTTATGTGCAGCCAGGGCATCGATGCTGCCGTGTGAGGCTGCCTCTGCTCTGACCCCCCAGGATGCTCCTTAACCCCTTCTGACTCTGGAAATTGCAACCCAGTCTTCAGGTATGGGATCAAAGCTTGGTCCTTAAAGGAAAGAGGAGGAGAGCATCTTCTTTGTGATCTCAGGTTGGAGGAACCGAACAGCAGTGGAGCAGAGACAAGGAAAAGGCATGACTTGAAACAAGGGACTTGTCTATGCCTTGAGCTGTTTCTAAAAGGCTTTAAGGATGGTCCAGGCTGCACATAAATATTCAGAAGTCTTCACAGATTGTTATTCCAAGCAGCTGGAGTACAGAAACTCTTTTTGCACTTGGGAAATGAGGTTGCTGCAGTGTTAACTCCTGGCCCATTGAGATGGGCACTGGCCAGTTCATCACTCAGAGTGGGAGTTCACAACTGGTTTTGGTGCTTGCTGAAGGTTGGCCAGGAAGGCAGTGATGGAGAGAGGAGCCCAGCATCCTGCTCCCAGCTTGTGGTTCTGGCCCAGGGAAGAGAGCGCATCCTTGAAAAAGAAAAAACAAAATGCAGTGTGACTCTGCAGAATGGAACTGAAAAGCTGAGCCTGTGCTTGTCACAGGAAAGGCAGTGGCAATGCGAATTATGCAAATACAGAGAACACTCGAATGGAAATGACAATGAAATACCAATAAAACAGATTAATATCGTTGAAACTGGGGAAAATGGGATGATCTCCAGTCCCGACTTAATGACTTTTCTAAAGAGAAAGTGGCAAGAGGACTGGTAAAAACGGTTTGGAGAAGAATTAAAATGAACTTTGTAATGAAACTGTAAAATATAATTACAAACTGTGAAAACTTTTAAAATATTTTTTATGAGAAACAGTCAAATTCTTCAGATAGAAGCAGCCAAGACATTTTGCAGTGGCTATCACTTGTACTGAAATCTCATCATTTTGTGTGATGGCAGAGTCCCTTGCCTGGGAAGAGAAAAGCTCTTAAAGTTATCCCTTCTTTTTGAATAACAACAAATCCCAAGGCAGCACCCAACTGGCAGCAAAATATTATAAAACATTTAAAGGCATCACAGAACTGAGGCGAGTTGGGAAGTTGTAACGACACCCAGGAAAACACGGCTGGCTGTGTTTGCAGAGGCTTGGCACCAGTGTCTTACACTGATGGAAGACAGCAGACTTGCTCCTCCTTGGTGATATCCCGGGGGGGTTTAAACCTGCTTTTTGCCAGGGTGCAAAAGGAGGTTGGTGTGGGCATCCCCATGTGAATGAAATGATGGGGGAGCTTTGCTCAGGATTTAACCAGCCTCTCACGTGGCACCTGCCGGTGCACACCATGTCTCATCAGCGCTGCCGTGCACTTAAATCATCTGGTTCCTTAAGCTGCTCTCTTTTGTATTTTGCATGATGATGAGGCAGGGAGGGTGCATTCACGGGAGCTGTTCCCGTGCGAGAGAAGGGTGCCCTCTCGTTCCTTTTTGAAATGCGGGATTTCAATAGATGCCAGGAGCCAAGGAAAATGTAAAAGCGGAGCAGCTACCAACACCTCTGCAAGGAAAAGCCAAACAAAGACAGAGTCTGAAAGAAATCCCTCTCCTAGCAGATGAAAACTCGGCTTTGAAGGAAACTTTAAATAGACGCCAGCCAGCTCCAGCGTGCCAGGAGCCAAAGCCAAGATGGGAAAGGGGAGGGGGAGGAAAAAGCCCCAACAAATGCGTCCAGCCTCAGAGGAAAGCAGCTTTCCCCTCTGCAGCGAGCAACGGCGTTAGAGAAAGAAGCTCCCGAGCCCGCTGGAGTCACAGAATGGGAAAGGGGAGGGGAAGGACTGGGACCAGAAGCCAACTGGCAGCAAAGGCTGGGAGAATCTTTTCCAAGCAGCAACGTTAATAACCAGCCTGTCTCTATTGCCCTTCTTTCTCTCTCTTGGTTCTTTTTTTTCCTTTTGTCCATGAGATGGGGTCCCCACCCAGCTCCTCTCCCATCTGAGCAGTTACTGCTGGTTTGTACAGCTGCCCTGCTGTCATTTCAGGAGATGGCCAAATCCCAGGAAGCCTGGCCCAAGCTGCCGTGGTGGGCAGGGGAGGGCTGGGCACCTCCTGCCTCCCAGAAATGGGTCGGTGCCTCTAAAGCATCTCTTAGGATGCAATGGTGGGAGCATCCTCCCCTCCTGCCTGCTGCTCCGGGGCAGCCTCTGCCCGTGCTGAGCGGAAAGCATCATCCTGATTTCAGAGACGGCTCGGATTTATAGAAAGCCTCATAGTGGCTTTTATGAGGCTGTGGAAATGCAAAGCATTATTTAGAGGACCCTTCAGCGGTGTCAAAGGGGGAAGAAAGGAAAGAGAGCCCCTCCATCTGTGCAATAAAACCCCTTATGAATATGTGAGCCACTCAGCTCTATACATTCAGTAGATGTTGGGCTTTTTTTTTCTTTCTTGTAAGTAATAATTCAAAAAGTAGAGATACAGCAATGGGAGCGGCTTGCAGGGAAGGCAGGGCTGGAGAAAGAGACCCTGGAGGACTCCGCCTGGAGTCCGTCCTTGCTGCACAACGGTTTGAAATATAGTATCAATTAAAGCTTCCCATTTTTACAGCCTGTGAAGAGGTTATATATGGTGTGGGTGGATGTTTGTATCTGGGTACTTTAGTGGGAGAGGTAGGTGAGATCGTCCAGCGTGTACTAAGCAAGAGCTGCATTTAGCTAGGGGCTTGTAGGGCTTGGTTTTATAAGTGGAAATAAAATAAAGGGCATAAAGCAGGTTTCTGTCACTTCAAAGACAGCCTAGGGCATTCACAACCTCCTTTCCTCCTCTTCTGAGCTGTGTGCCAGAGGAGATGTGGTAATCCCTGTGTCTGGGACCTCACTGAGCTGCGGACAGGGTGGTTTACAGGGGTCACGGTGCAGGTGCCATCCTCGCTGTGGGCTCTGCTCCCAGCTGCCATGGTTCTGTGTCAGCCCCCCTGCAAGGGTGGAGAAACTCCTCTGGGATGAATGCTGCCCTGTAAGCACTGGGGAAGGAGAGCAGACCCAGTCCCACCCTGTGCAAAGCCAGGAGAGCAGTGGGAGATGGGACTGCAGCTGGAGACCGTGCGTTGAGTTTGGGTGTCAGACAAGATGGCAGGGTTGGAGGAAGCTTCTTTGTGGTTTCTTTTTTTCTTTTCTTTTGACCTTCATGCATCTGCCCATCTGAACAATGACTTCGTGTGATTGTCACACAGATGATCAATAATTGTTTTATCTCATGGTTATTTCCTACCTTTCCTCCACCACCATTTCCCCCAAGACACCAGTGGAATTGGATGCTGCTATTAGCAGCTTGTGTTAATTTTCCCCGAAGATTGCCGGAGCTGTGCAGTCTGCAACTGTTGGACTCGCAACAACTTCTCATTTTGGTTTTAATTAAATGTGTTGCTTTAAATTGTTTGCTTTTGACATCTCCTGCTCAATCTCCTGCAGCCCTTAGAGGTGACCAGGCATTAGCTTGTGTCCTCAGGTGCTCACTCCTGTGCTCAGCACGTGCTGTGCATGCGGCCGCAGAGAAATGAGCAACGGGAGGTGGGGAACCAACCGGCTGCCTCCCCATCCTGTTTTACAGCAAGGAGAAGCTGTTTGATGTACACATGAAGCACCCCAGGTTTGTACTAGAAAGATGGAGAAAGGGATCTGATCTCAAAGGCATCTCTTGGAGCTTTCGGAGGGGTGCTGCCGTTGGAGTCCCCCATGTTCTCCAGCTGGTTGCAGCCCCACCAGCCCCCTCTGAAATGGG
>NW_010138463.1:0-17994 GCF_000699245.1 Pterocles gutturalis
CGAGGAGGAGCGGGGGGGCATGTGTAGGTTTTATCTCCATTTTCAGCTGCACACTCAAGCATGTCACTGCCGGTGGGATCACTTTAGTGGCACCATTTCTCCTGTGCAAGGGGAGACCTTGCTGCGGTTCACACTTCCTTTCTGTTTGCCTGAGCCAGCTGAAAGGGCTTTGGCGGCGACAGCACTGCGGAGGTGTTTGCTCTGCTGAGCTCCTCTGCTCTCACCTAGGGTAGGTGGGTCAGTGTTAAAGTGGCACGTGCGAGGATCGAGCAGCCCAACACCTCTGTTGCCACAAAAACATCGTGCTGATCTGCCTGAGACCAACCCTGCAGCACTGCCCGCATCGCTCTCTCACTGAGCCCTAGGCTGGGGCACGGTGGGCGCTGGTGAGGGACCCTGGAGCTGGAGGCGCTCCTCGGGGCGGCAGAGGGGTTGCAGATCACCACAGGCTGTGCTTGTCCTTTGGGTCACCTTACACCCAAAGGGCTACTGAGGGTTTTGCCCCAGCGGCCAAGGGAGGAGGGGAAGAGCTTGCAGTGGACATGGTCTCACCCATCAGTCACTCTCTGCATTTCTCTTTTGGGCAAGCAGGCGTGGGCTTTGAGCAGGGACTGGGTGACCCAGGGGTCCCCTCCAGCCACGCAGCATGTGGGCCCTGCAGGCAGGCACTCCCGTGGGCAGGCTGCCTGCATTGTCAGGAGCCAGAGGTTTGGTCTCTCAAGGTGGCATTAACAACAGGGTGCAGCTCCCAAAAGAAGCAAATCCTGCTTTGCAGATCCTCCCCGCTCTTGAGAGCGACCTCCCCCGCCCATCTCGCCCGGTGCTGGCACTCGGTGTGAGCTATTGGAGCATCAGCAGCTGATGCTTGACTGCCCTGTGCCACTTGTGCCGGGAGTGAGTGACGTTGGGGCTGGGCTGGGGGGGTGACCTCCCTTTCCCTGTGCTGGGGAGCTGGTGATTTGGCTTGGCCCCATCTCAAACCTTTCCCCTTGTCTTCCCCTGAGCTCATTAGATTGCTGAATGGCTCCAAGCAATGCTTTGATCTGCAACACGGCTGCCTGGCCCAGAGGCAGCAGCTCTGTAGGACTCCCAGACAGCCATTTGCCTCCGGCCTCTGGCCCAGACTAATGCTGTTCTCATGTCCCTGCAGCTCGGACTGGGTGGAGATCATTGAGCCCCGCTCCCAGGAGCGGATGTACGTGAACCTGACCACCGGCGAGTGTGGCTGGGAGCCCCCTCCCAACCTGAAGGTGCGCCAGTCTGACCAGAAGCAGTGGTGGGAGCTCTTCGACCAGAACAACAACCGCTTCTACTACTACAATGCCATCACGCGGCAGACAGTGTGGCACCGGCCCCAAGGCTGCGACATCGTGCCCTTGGCACAGCTCCAGGCCATGAAGCGCAGCTCCCAGCCCGACAGCCAGGGCCGGCAGCATCGGGGCAGCACCGGCAGCGATGGCAGAAGCACCCCCATCCAAATGGCCCTCCTGCAGGAGATGGAGAAGGGCAAGGAGGACTGTGCCACAGAGAAGAGGAAGGACCCTGGCAGGTAGGGAGAGCTTTAGCCTTCTCTGCTTATATCTAATGGGTGGCTTTGTTTGGGCTGGGAAGCTGTGCTGCCCCAGGAGTGTGCAGTGCCTGGGCAAAGTGCTGCCAAGCCGATGATCAACGCCCTCTTCTTCCTGGGGTACAGCCGTCCGCTTTTACCAGCCCAGTACCATTGAACATCTCCGGTCTGGGCCAGGCCACAGTTGTGTGGGACACCGTAAAACCACCCATCAAAAGATAATCATCACTTCAGAGCCTGTTGTGCTGAACAGGAGAGGGGACAGGCAGGAGTGTCACACAGTGACCAGAGCTCTGTTGGATGCTCATGGTGGAGCTTGCTGGGATGACTGAGCTGCTGTGCAAGAGGTGATGCTGCTGCAGGGTGTGGATAAGCCTAGCTGCTCTGGCTATTTCCCTCCCCAGTTACTGGGCTGCTTGCATGTGCTTGCAGCTTCAGCCAGTGGGGGAGGTGGGGCTGAAGGAACAGAGCTTCTGGGCACAGTTATTTGCTCACATCAAGCCTGAAATGAAGGAACAATAACGGGATGCTATTTTATTTGGCTAAGAGATTTTCTTACACTCAAACCAGTCTGACAACAATCTTGGGGGGGGTGTTTGTTTGTATTGACACTTTGCCAGCTTCAGCTGTACAAAAGCGTCCCTTCCCCAGTCTCTGTCAGGAAGGCCCCTCTGCCCGAGGCACTGCCTGGGGCTGCCCTGCCTCCCTCCTGCCCTGTCTGGCCATCATCCTCTCCTGGAGAATGTGGTACCAACAGCCAGGGAGGCCATGCAGTGAGCAGAGTCACGCTGAGAAGTGACTCACCCAAGGGCTAGAGCAGAGCTCAGGTGAGCCTGGCACTCCTGCCCTCCATGCCAGTGCTTCTTGTCCCCACTTCTGGGCACTGCAGCGAGCCAGGCTTCTTTAACAGCCTGGGTTTTGGATCTCTATGTGCCTGCTGCTGGCAGGGAGAGAAGAAAAAAGCCAAGATCATGAAAGCCATGTAGCATGGTGATGCTGGAGAATATATGCTCTAGAGTGCCCTAAACTAAGGTTTATCACTTGTCTGCTGTCCCCTGCAAAATGCTACTGTATTCACTTCAGATCTGTGTGACTGGGAGACACTGGTGATGCACATAAAGTGTATCAGAAAGAACCCAGAGCTTTACTGGTGCCTGTGACGTTTCCGGTGCCTCCTGTTCCACAAGCAGCCCCTCTGAGCTTCAGACCCATCCAGAGGATGATCCCTGCCCTGCCTGGAGAAGCCTGAACAGTGAGAAATGCCTTAAGCTGAACCCCAGTAGCTCCCAGTTTCCTCCAGCCCCTGCCCGGTGACCCCAGGTGAGCCATTGCCATGTGGGATTTGCCATGAGCCGATTGGCTTCCCCTCCTTGTCCCTCTGCAGCCCAGTGCTCTGGGGCAGCAGGGACAGGCACTGACAAGCTACGTGTTTCCAGAGAAGTGAGTGCAAGAACTTTGCACAAGGCATAAGGTAGCCTGAGCTCCACAGGGTCCAAAATATTTCTGACTTCCACTCTCAGGAGGGGAGCATGGCCTCCTCTGCCTCAGTCTAGGGAATGGCTGTGTCATGAAGGATAAATGATGGCAGCTCTGACCCGTCCCTCAGCTCTCCGGCCCTCTTGGCAGGGAGAACCCCATGCCAGCCCCCTCATACAGGAGGAAAGAGAATGATGCAGCGTGGTCTGGGGTTTGCTTTACCCTTCCTTGCCAGCCAGGCAGCATCTCAGGTGTCACTGCTGGTTCTCCTGCAAGGAAGGAGTGAGAAAGGGTCCTCTGTGGCTCCTTCCTGAACTCAGTCAAGTTTTCGCAGCAGCCTTGGGGCGCTTTGAGCCTGCAGCAAACTCCATTGAAGGGCGAGTGTTGGGAAAGGTGTGAGTGGGAGCTGACAGGTTGCATGGATGTGCAAGGCTTTTGCAGATCCTTACACCAGTAAGATGACAGCATTTGCCTATGGAAGCTGCTTTCTTGGAAGCAGGAGACTGAGCACTGTTTCCTTGCACATCCATTATGTGTTGTCACTGCTGTTGTAAGCAGGGGTTGCATGTCCGGTTATGGCGCAGAGAATTATTTCCTTACCCAAGTCGACACACAAGGAGAGATTTCTTGCCTTTTGCTATCTCATAAAATGGTGAGCAAAGAGCCACACCCAAAGCAAGTGTTCCTGCTTGGGATCTAATGCCCTTGCTGGGATGTCTGGTCTAGTAACAGCAAAAACACACCAAGCTTGTCAGCTCCATTGTGGGTGTTGTTCTCCAAAGACAAACATAAGTGTGTCCTCTTCCTTCCCTCGGCAAGGATGCAGCTGTGCAAACAGAGGGTGAATATGTTGAATGCTGTTGGTAGCATTGCACATCTTTATAGGTACCTGCACCCAAGACGGTTTCACTTTTGTCTCTAAGGGCAGCACGAAAGATTTGGTTTTCTTCCCTTCATGTTTGTCATCCTATGATAGATGGAGAGGCCAGAATAGACAACCGTGGTCCCCAAGAGGGGCCTCCTGCAAGCACATGCCACAGAGAGCTGGGGGAGGGGATTTCATCCTTTTTTCAGTAATACTGTGCGGTTGAGGTTTTTGTTTTTTGTTTTTTTTTTTGGCAGACTTTTTTCCCACTCTTCCTCTCTTGTACCTTCTGTCAGCAGTGCTAAGTCTGCTGTGCCTGCTGCCATGTCTCAGTGCTGCCAAACCCCCCCGTGTGCAGCCTGGAGCGGAGATGCTCCCAGGATGGGTGGGCGCTGCACCACTGCTCCTTGCTGCTTGCTCCTTGCCGCTCCTTCCATCTACACGCCGCTAACGCCCTCTCCCTCACTGCCTCACCACTTGCTGGGGCTCTTCCAGCTCTTTAAAGCACACCAGCTCGGAGCAGCCTTCTCCAGACACGGGCCTGTATTTTCCCTGGACGGCATGGGGAGGCCGAAAAAAAAAGCTTGCCGAGGGAGAGACGCTGCTGCGATCCCCAGAGCCTCCTGGGGAAGCTCTTCTGCCTGCGCGTGTACTCTTGCTCCCATGTCGGTTTCTGACTGCACTTCGCAGGACTGCCCAGCCCAGCGCTGGCTCTACTCCTCCCTTGCCAGAGCAAGGACAGCGGGCAGCACTTGCCTTACAGCTCCAGGCCCTTCTGAGCACTTGGGATCCTAGTAGGAAGGAAGACGGATTCTCCAGGGGAGATGAGGCCAAATGATCCTTTCACACGCCAGAAAGCTCTGCGAAGGGTGGGCAGGTTCCCTTGGGTACCGTGAGACCAGCCTGGGGCTGAAAGCAGCCAGTATCGTTTTGGAAGCATCTAGCGAGCCATGTCAGCTGCGCTGGGGTTTGCCAGAGCTCAGGGGTGAGAAAGGGCTGGGCCACCCACTGGTGGTCACCAGTCAGGGTTGTGAGTGGGCTCTGTCGTCCCCAGCCCCGCTGGCCA
This sequence comes from Pterocles gutturalis, assembly GCF_000699245.1. Taxonomy (NCBI): domain Eukaryota; kingdom Metazoa; phylum Chordata; class Aves; order Pterocliformes; family Pteroclidae; genus Pterocles; species Pterocles gutturalis. The sequence goes on from NW_010138463.1 coordinate 4,975, forward strand.
TGCAGACCACCCCTTTTCCTCCTCTTCCCATGGTTCTTCCAGGGTCAGGGACTTGTTTCAGAGTGGGGTTTCTGAGGTTCCCCTTGCGATAACAGTGCATCTCAAAGCCTTCCAGGTAGAAATCCACCGTCCCTAGAAACATCTCATCCCCTAGGACAGGAGAAGCATGGGTCCCTTCTGCATGGGCAGCAGGTTGTGCTGCCCATCCCCTCCTCACCCACCTTCCTCACAGCTCAGCATCCTGGGCTGGGAGGGAGAAGGGGCTTGGTTGTACCATGCCACGAGGTGTGCTGGAAGGGGCATTAGAGGGGACATGTGCTGTGAAGGTGGCTGTGAGGGTACCTCTGCCTCTTCCACCTCTGGTTTGCCTTGTCACAGGTTTACGTCTCTCAAGGCCCAGTGTTACGTTCCAGTATGCCAATATTACATCCTTTATAATCAGGCAAGAAACACCATCAGGATTCCTAATACAGGCTGGTTTCCTTATGCCGCTGGCCTTGGGGCAGGGTGTGCAAACACAGCATGCTGTGCACGTGTCCGCAGCGCTCTCCTTGGGGCCGTGCAGACCTGGGTTTGGGTGGGTCACCTCTGCAGGGTCTTCATCCCCGCCTCCGATGTGGCAGCAGTGCCGCTGGAATACAGATATCCCTGTTCATCTGCCCCTGTCAAAGCACCAGGAAAATGACTCCTGGAAAGGGCAGAGCTGTGGAGCAGGGCCTTTTCTCCAGGCTTCTGGGAGAGAAGAGCAAACAATGGAGCTCCGGAGCCTGGGAAGCACTGCCGGATCCACAGGGCCTGCTGGAGCTGGGTGCGGGCTGGGAAAGCCAGAGCCGGGCTGCAGTGTTTATATTGGAGCTACTTGAAAGCATTCCTCGAAGGAACCATCTTGGGGGACTCGGCAGGGTCTTTCCTGCTGGTGGCTGAAGAGCATGGCCAAGAGGCTGTGTTGGGACATTTCTCCAGCACTTGCTTTGCTTTCTGTCAGGGCTTTTGTTGCTCAGAAGGACGAGGCTGAACCTTTTCCCATGCTGGGAAGTCAGGACGTCCCTGTTCTCCTCTGCTCGGTCTTTTCAGTAGCCTGGGAATGGGGTTGAGGGAAGCTGTATCCAGATGTATCCCCAAGAGATCGTTCATGACTGTGGAAATGGTCATCTCAAACAAGCCTTGTATTCTCTGTGGTGGTGCCTCTTTCCTCTGCTCTCCAGTGGCCAGGGAGGCTGGAGGTGGTGTGTTGCGTCGGGGATGGGACAGAACTGAAGTGGGATATGGCACACGTTCAGGGGTTTCACTTCTCCGTCACATTGACTTACAAACCTCCTGGTCAGGAGGAGTGTGGCAGCTGTGGTCAGGTTGGAGCTTGGCTCCCTCTGCCCCCAGTGACCCTGGAGTGGCACAGCTCCCCTGTCTCCTCTGGCTGTGTGACACCCCCCTGGATATCCTGGCAGAGCCATGCAAGGACACTGTCGTGGCATGAGGAACGTGCCTGAGTCCCACGCCAGCAGTGAGTGCAGATCTGTGCTTGAAGTAGGAGTGCCCGTGGGCGCCCAGCGGGCAGAGGGGACCCCGGGGAGGTACCAATACCCAACGGGTACTGAGGAACCCCTGACAAATGCTTGGGCACCTGGAGCGGTCCTCACATCCTCAGTCGCAGCCAGTGAGGGGTGTTGCACGGTGGCCTTGCTCGTTACCCACCTCTGACTACACCTCTGCAGCCCACCCTGCTCAGCTGCCATGCGTGGCTGTTGTGCAGAAGGTCCTGGTACCATTGTCCCCTGAGAGCTGCCTGAGTGCTGCCAGGCTCTGCCACCTCCGGGAGTTTGCAGCAGTTGTGAAAAGTGGGCCTGGTCCCAACGCAAATTTTGCCCCTCAGCCTGGCCATGACTCCACAGGGGCAGTGGAGCCCTTTTCTCCAGCCCTGTTGCCCGTCAGGGCACAGACTGGAGTGCCAAAAACCTGCTGTGAGGAGGCTCGCTGCTTGCGGCAGAATCCCTTGCCTCATTGCCCTGCCATGGCCGTCTGCCCAAACTGTCCTGGTGTCCTGCATCTTGAGCCTTGTCCCACGTACGGAGATGAGCCTGTGCTGAGACCCCCCATCCTCCCATCCCAGGCAGGGCTGAGGCCTGGGACACCTTCCTCCCACCCTGGTGAAGTGACTCAGGGCAGCAAGGAGCCATCACGCTTTGGGCACCCGTCGCCCTTGGGCCGCCGCTGGGTCGCGGGTAGGCAGCTTGTCTGTGGGGGGAGGCCATGAGCACAGCACCCTCTTTTCTTTTTCCAATCAAATCCCTCATTGCTCATCTGAGGGCCAAAATCTGGGCTTTGCTCTTTTTCACAGATGCAGGGGAGCAGGTTGTCACCAGCTGAGGCCCCACAGGACCCCAAAAATCACAGTGTTATGCTGGGGTGGGAGCCTGTCTCCGGCAGCCGGGCCGGTGGCACTGCTCAGATGCCCAGCCGTGCACCCGAGCAGGGACAGGTCAGGATGTGCCTAGTGCTGCCACATGAGTGTGACTAGGGACAGGCACTGATAGGGCTGGTGGGGCAGGAGGTGGTGCCGCTGCCCACTGTGCTGGCAGGGCAAAGCTCCTCGCCGCAGCCCTGAGCTGAGCGAGGAGGCAGCAGAGCTTCGGGCTGAGTACCTGCCGCTCTGGGTCGGTGTGGGTTTGGTGAATGCCAGAGCAGCAGGCACTGGTGGGCGTGTGGGTGCCGGGTGGTACCGACACGCGCTGAGCCTGGGCAGGGGGACGAGTTTGGTTGTGCTGTGACTGACAGAAGCCAGTCTGTCACCTTTGCTGAGCGGGTAGTTCTGGTGTGCATGGAGCTGTCTGGAGGGGCAACGTTATAGGTCAAGAAGAGGAATAACCTTGGGAGGGGACTCATGGGATGTGGGGCCCGGTGCCTTCCCACAGAATGCAGCGTTACTTTCCAGCCCTGCTACAGGTAGGGATCTCTCGAGGAAGGGGACGTGCCTGTAGCTCGGGGGCTGCAGCTCTTCTCCCCTGAGACCCAACAGTGGATAGTGCTGGTCCAGATGTGATGCTGCTCTGGCCATAGTGTTGAGGCAGGTTCATTTCTGTGCGATCACTTCTGGCCTTCCTGCAGAGTCAGGAGCCCGAGTGGCTCTGTCCTGCTTGTCCTTGACACAGCTCTTTGCCAATCTCGCTTCCCTGCCACAAAACGAGCTGCTGGTACAGCCAAGCGAAGGGGCAGTGGAGGGGTGTCAGAAATGCTCATTTAAAAGCCTACCAAATGTTGCTGCTCTGGTTCTTCCTGCTAGTCCAGGAGCTTTTTGAGGGACAACTGGGTCTTCAGTAGCACGTGTGCTTGCAGTTGAGGCTTGGCCCTGTGCAGGAGGGACGTGCTGATGCAGGGAGCGGTCCTTGCGGCCCCCAGGGAGGGGTGCCTGGTGGGTTGCAGTCTGCATGTCCTTGCGAATGCCACCCTCGTTCTGCTGTTACCGCTGGCTGCTCCTTGCCAGTGTCGTCGCTTGGTGCCACTGGCCATCAACCCCTGCTCCAGGTGTTGCACCTCTGCGAAGAAGCATGTGGAGGACAAGCTGCTGATGGCAAAACACGAGTGGGAGAGCAGGGGCTGTGCTTGACAGCAGCTTGGGCAGGTGGGGGGGGGCCAATCCCAAATCCTTCAGTGTTTCCCAAGGAGCTGTTCCTGGGACAGGGCTTGGTCCGTTCTGGGCTGTGACACAGTGAGTGGGAGTCGGTGGCTGGGGAACAGTCCTTCCTCGCAGTGCTGGCATCTCCATCCTGAGGCAGTGTCAGGAGCTCCCTTAAAATAAAACCCTTCATGCCTTAGCGGGAGATGCTGGGGGAGGTCCCTGGAGCAGAGGGGACCCCAGGATGGGAAGCAGAGGACAGCAGCCCTTTCGCAAACTCTTTCTGGTTGCCTGGGTTGTCACATGAGGCCGAGTTGTGTGTCTGTCGTGGATCAGGAGCTGGGCCCTGCAAAGGTGGTGGTGCGACACAGGGCAATGGGGCCTTTGGACCCTGTCTGGGAGCCAGCTCCTGCGCCCACGGCAGGACAGCGCCACCCTCATGCGCGCCTCTCCTGGTGCTGCCGTGCCAAGGTGGGATTCGCAGCAACGTGGTGCCATCAGAGAGCGCGTTCTGCCAAAAATATGGTGAGCAGGGGATGGGGAAGGGCATGCCACTGCCTTAGGAGGAGTGAGCGGGGGTGGACGTGGAACACGGGGTGTGGAGCAGGTGACTGGGTGAGTGAAATAGGGCACCCACAGTGATGTGGGGCTGCTGCTGTGGGGCAGATGTGTCCTGGGGGAGGGGGACTGTGGTGTGGGGAAAGCAGAGGGTGTGCAGATGGACCCTGACAGTGGGAGAGCCACCGGGGGGACAGGCAGAGCACCCCCAGGGAAGCTGTGCTGGAGGAGGGGGCTGGGACCTGGCAGGTGGAAGGTCTCTGGACAGCAGGAGCAGAGCGGAAGAGGGTTGGGATGTCCAGATATCTCAGGGCTTGGCGGGGAAGGCACAAGCAGGAGGTAGCATCACCAGGAGGCAGCTCTGGGCAGGTGGTGGCCACGGGTCTGTGTGCCAGCACGGGGGCCGTGTGGGACAGGTCAGCAGCATGGGATGGGCAACTAGTGGTAAGGTTCAAATAGAGCAAAATGTCTGTGAAGGTGTTACAGGAACATCTCCTGTCGCAGACAGGGCACGTGCAGCATGCCCTCAGGTCCTACCCAGTGACAGCTGGTGGTGGGTACATGGAGGGAGGGCACAAAATGGGGCCAGGTTCGAGGATCTTCCTGGCGACAGTGGTGGCTTTGACGACCTGGGAGATCTGGCTGGTTTAACAGCCTCTCCACTCCCTTTTCCTCAGAGCTCACAGATACGGACAGGCTAAAGCCTCATCCTGACAGCAGGTTGTTATTATGCTGCAGAACACGCCTGTAGGTCTGGGATGTTGCAGTGGGCTCACTGGGTTGTGGTAGATCCTGAGAGCCACCATGGCTCAGAGGAAACTCCCAGCAGAGGATTTCACAGCCACGAGAGCTGAGCAGAGCCAGAAGGTTTGGCCAAAGGAACCAGATCTGAGGGCATCTGGACCAGACTGGGAGGATGCTCTGCTTGGTGGGTTGTGTGGGAGTGTAACAGACATCCTGTGAGTCAGGGACATCTGCCCCCATACACCTCATAGGTTTTTCTGCAAAATAAACATGCATTTGGAAATTAGATTTTAAAAATAACGTGGTCTGGAAGGACTGTCATCAGAGTTTGACAATCTGAAGGCAGACGTTTGGGATTATTTTCTAACCCACTGCTTGAGTGGTCCAGAATAGTTTACTGGTCTTCAGCTGGTCCTTCTGGTTGCCATGCTAGCTAATGAGCCTTGGGAAGCGTAGGTTGCTTTCTATCTCAGTGCTGCTGATACCAGGCAGGTTATATTATTATGAACTTGTTTCATCTAGTTCTGCTGTTCATGACTCAGAAATTTATCATGTGCATAACAACAATGTATTTCTGTTTCGGGAAGGGGGATCTCCAGGAAAACAAAAATGAGGAGCTGATATAACTGGTTGGGGAATCTCCAGACACTTTGAGGCTAACAATCTGGTATTTGGGTAGAAGTAAAGGATACTCCAGTTAATATAATTCTCAAGTAATTCCCTGGTTTTGTATCTTTCTTTCTTTAGGGAGACTCCTACCCTCTGGCAGCCTCTGCCAGGCACAAAAGCAGCCATGTTGGTCAAAGTGAACAGTTTGAGGCAGGTACAGAGCTCTTCAAACAGTTTGCTTCAGCTGCAGAGTGCTCCAGAGGCCAGCAGCCAAAAATCTTTTCCAAAACCAGCCATATATGCTCAACCTCAATCCATGTCCCAAAGCCCTGGAGCCACAAAGCAAATGCCTACAGGAGAAGCAAAGCAGTCTATGCAGGTCAAAAAGACAGAGAATGGTGGGTTTTGCCTAGTGCTGATGAATGGTCCAACTTCTCAAACACCTCCAAGGAGCCAGACAGGAACCCCTCAGCCTGCATCGCCCAAGTATGCCTCCCCTGCACCTATATATGATGAGCCATCCTTAGAGTCTCCAATTTATGATGAGCCACCAGTAGATATGGACACTGAAAGCCTCAGTATGAGTGGAATGTCTCCATCAAGGTCACCAAGCAATAGCTTAAAAAAGCAGCTGCAACCAACCAAATTATTGCAGCATCCAGGTGTGCAACAGCAGCAAGCTGTAAAGAAGCATGCAAGAAATCCTGCTTCCACTGAATACAGCCTGGCTGGCAGAGAATATATAAAACACATGGTCAATGTTGACCAGTCTTCCAAACTCTCACACTCTTCTGCTGCAACAGCTGGTGCCTCTACTAAACTTCCTGGTCAGCTTACTTCAAAGGACAGCTTCAAGCAGTCTTGGAGGATCTTGGAAGCCAATGTCCTCAAGAACATGGAAGCCCAACACAGTCGTCAGAACAGCCTGCAAACTCAGGAGTACCCAACTGGTATAAGCCATCAGGATTCTGGTTATTCGACTGGCCCTTCTCCAAGCTTGAGAAAAAGGAAAGGAAGGAGACAAGGGACAGGTCAAGGAAGACCTGGCTCTGTGGGCAGCAGCAGCGAGCTCACGGCTTTGAATGATAAGCTGATTGCTGAGATGCGTGCTGTGGTGGGCAGGTCAGCAGTTTGCAGAGGAAGCAAAGCCAGCCTTGATGCTGAAAGTCTGGAGAGTGGCATCCCGGCAGAGAGCAGCAAAGTCAGATTTCAGTCGGACCACTTGAAAAAATGCATCAGACGGAGCTCAAGGGATGACGTCTCAGCTAGTAATAGGTCTCTGTATAGACAGGGCCTGGAGAGCAGGGGCAACCTTCCTAGTGATGTAGCTGCTCCACAGGACACAGTGAGGCAGAAGAGGACTTTTGAGAAAATAGATTCTTTAGAAAAGAATGTGACCAGCCAGACAAGTTTGGCTTCATCAGATGCTACACACCGCTCCTCCCAGGTACCTCCCCATTTATACCCAGTTAAACTGCACACCTTTGCTGGACTGTCATGGTGCAGAGCCGAGTACCTGGGCTGCTCCCGGGTGGGTTTAGTGGATGTGCTGCAGGCAGAGCATGTCTGTGCCTGCAGAACAGCAAATGCGTCACAAAGCTTCACAGCTCTGCGGGTAGAGACCCCATTTCAGGCCAGTGGCGTGAGAGGAGGGGGAATTGTGGAGGGGTTGTGTCCAGCAAGCCCTCAGCACTGCAGGTAGCTCTGTTGTGTCATTTGGGTAAATCTACTGCCTGATCATTTTACTGGTGCTGGCATCTTCTTTGGTAGCCCTTGCCCTCAGGTGTCCTTTCTGCGCTGGGATGGCCAGAACTGGTGGGGTACAAGGTGCAGGCGTTAGGATTTGCATGGCGTTTTCTCTTGTGTTCTCTCTCCTCTTTTTCTAGTAGTTCCTCGTATTCTATTCTTAAAGTTGTTCCCGAGCATTGAATGGAAATATTCAGAACACTGGTGACAGGGACTCCAGCATCTCTGTTGGAAGTAGCTATTTTAAAGCCCGTTAAGTGTGCCTGCACAACTGGAGTAGTTTTCCTCTGTAACACAGCACTTCTGCAGAATTTAGTTGGTCATCTTTTCTCCTATTTGGGTTTGAAGGAACCTCCTGCTTTGTGGTTTCAGTTCAGATTTAGGTTCTGCATAGGTACCTTTATGTCCTGTGAAGGTTTTTCTTTGCTCACTCTTCCAATTATTTCACTCCTGCTTTGCAGCCCAAAGTCTCTGCAGCTTTTCTGCAGTCACAGCTGATAACAGTCCTCCAAGGTGACAAGTGACTGTTTATTTTAACCCTTTGTTCTGACTTTTTTCCTGTTTACTAGTCCACGACCTTTCATTAAGAAACTTGGCAAAACTCCTTGACCATTTCAGATTGCTCCAGCAGACCCATGAGGTGTAACTTTTCTCTAAAAGCCAAGCTGACACCTCCCAGCTGTATTCGATTTATGTGTGCGTTCTCCTCTTTGTTGTAATTTCTGATCCATAGTGCCTTGCTTTCGCCTGTAACCCTTTTTAAAACTTGATGTCCTGTTCCCACGTCTTCCATTTTTCAGGCAGAGGGCCAGGTTGAGTTTACACAACTCACATGTTATGGTTTATAGTTCAGCAATTCCGTTTCACAGCCTCTTTAGACTTGTTGGAAGACCACTATCCGGTCTTCAGGATGTGTTACACCTCACTGAACTGACAGGGAGAGCCAGGACTTGGTGTCTCGTTTATGCACAGGAGATGGTGGGTTAGTGATAGGCTGTGAGTAGGTTTGAAACTGAGGAAAAATCACATGGGGTAGGAGGGAGAAGGAGAATGGAAGATGTGAGAAGATGGATTTTGTGGTAAAGGCAACGAGTCAATAAATATATGCTCTATTTACAGAAATATTGTGAGATGTAAGAGTCCAAGAAAGGGGGGGAGGAGGTTGCAGAGAATACGGCAGCAAAATTGCTGCCTTGCCTGAAAATGGCCGTGTATGGCTTGAGCCACTGGCCACGTCCTGTGCTGGGCCTGCGGGGTGGAGAGGAGAACCAGGAGACAGGAAATTCATCATCAGAGGGGGATGAGCACAAGTTCTAGGACAGGCTGAGCAGAGGTGGATGTGTACTGTCAGCATGCAGATAAGAGCTGGGTAGCTGTGTGAACAAGGTTTGAGAGAGAAGCTCTAGAGGGAGGAGAGAACCCAGAGCATGTTGAACCTCTAGAGAGTATGAGAAGGTGGATCCTCGGAAGTAACATGCTGAAGGAGCAGTTAGGGTGGTAGGAGGAAAACCAACCCTGGGCATGGAAGGTGGGTTGGAGGAGACTGAGGATGGAGATGGCAGAGAAAAACTGCAGGCAGGGATTTTTAGGCAGTGTGTTGAGTGAATTTGGAGAGTGTGAGAAGGCAGAGGGGTAACTGAAGGGATAAAAAATGAAAACAAAGTGGGAAAGCAGGAGAAATGATTGTGCCCCAGGCTGGCAATAAGAGCTGGAGTGTGATGTGTGCTAATCCCATCATCCACACGTTGGTACATGTTTGGTGTAAGATAGGGAAGGGTTGGACCACACAAGCCTCTGTTGTGAGTTCACCAGTTCCTCCCTACTGAGAAGGAAACACTGACTTGCTCTAAATGTTTAAGAACTAACATGTATTTTGGGGTTGACTGTAGGCCAGGGACCGAAATACGAGTGTGGCACACAAGTTAAAGGTGATCCGCAAAGAAGGAAGATGCATGTTTTATTTCACTTTTTCCACTGCAAAAACAAGTTTACAGGATTTCTATTTCTTTGTCTTCTTTTAAAAACCAAAAACCTCAAGATTATCTTGTTTGGCTTTTTTCCTGCTTGCTGGAGATCTCCCTAGAGAATGCAGAGCAAAGTGTGGGCTGTTTAGGTCTTAGTTGCTGAATGTGGGAATTTCAAGTCTAACAAAAAAGTCTGTTTCCTAAAACAACTTTTTGGGTGTTTGACTTCAGTGTGTGTCCCAGGCTGCCACTTCCATCCAAAACAGAGAATTCTGGATGGGCAGAATAAGTGTCTTATTCTAACAAGTAGTTATTACACATAATTTTCTTGGGATCAGTAGTACCAAAGCTCTAATTTTGTAGTTATCCCTAGTGGTTTCTGGGGAAGAGGGATGGACAAGGGCTGCATGTAAAAACTACATACAGAGTCTGGGAGGAAGGAAGTTCTTTGTGCTGCTTGTCTCTGTGAACTTGTGATCAGGGGACTTGTCCCTGGAGCAAATGAGTTTGATCGCTGCATACTGGGGCTGGGGAGCAGCTGTCCCTAGCTCTCTGAGAAGAAAAAGCAACCTAGTACTTGTGAACAATTCTGGTTTATGTTGGGGAAGGTTATGCCTGTCTTGGATAGGAAAATGTGGTAGGGAGCCCAGCCCAGAGATGTCCCCAGGTCCTGTGCAGCAGTGCTTGCAGAAGTGCTGGGTCAGTAGCCGCAGCCTGTGTCTTTCCCGCAGATGCTGGGGACCAGGACCTGTTTGGCAGGAGGTCATGGAGTGTCGGTGGGGTATGGTGGGAGCCAGCTCTGCTGCTGGTGGAGGCTGACTGACGCAGATATCCGCTCTCCTTCACTTCACCAGCTCAAACATGATTTATCCTACCTGGGTGACAGCCTTGCCATCGAAAAGCTGTGCCCTTGCTCCCCTATGCCTCTCTTAGCTTCTCCTGTCCCATCTGTGTGTCTGGACAGTATTTCCATGAGAAAGGTCATGGTGGAATTGAGATATGTATTTTGAATGCCTCAATGCAGAGGCTGCCCAAAGCTCAGCAGCTCCTGATGACAGGAGCCATGTTGGTTTGGTTTTGTCTTTTTTGTTTGTTTGTTTGGGGTTTTTTTGATAGAACTTGGAAAAATAGTAAAGGCAGGAATCAGCTGTGGGATTGTAAGGGCCACAAAGGGTAAAGGCAAGAAGTAAACAGTGGTAATAGGGCTGTGGCTGTCTAGTCTCTGCCACCTCCTGGTGTTCCCCACCCACCTCCTGGGCTCCTGTGGCTCTACTGAGAGGTGAAGAGTGGGGAGAAACTTGGCTCCTTGGTGTGTGATTGGTGCCACAGAGCTGTACTGCTGCTCTGGGAGTCAACCCAGCTCCTGCTTGGACTGTCCCCTAGAGCTCTGGGGCAACTTGGACAATCAGCCTTGTTACTCCATGTCCCAGCGCGTCCCTTGGGGACAGCATCCGCGTGCGGCTGTGCCAGCCAGGCTCTTGCAGAACTACAGATGTCAGCCACCAATTCTGCACAAAATCACGTTTTGTACAGATTCACCACCTTGAAGTTGCTGGTAGCTTCATGACTCACTGTTGTCAATTTTCCTAGCAGGGTAAGGAGTCATCTAAGCTGCTTTTAACATGTCTGTTCTCCATTGCAGCCTGGGACAATAGAGCTGGACCCCAAGCAGGAGAGCAGTGGCCAGCCTGGCAGCTGCATAGGGTATAATTTCCCTTACAATACTCTGCGGAAGCCCATCTCTCAGAGCAGCATGGCAGACTGGGCTTCCAAAAACCTGAACATGCACACACAGGGCATCTTCCGCCGAAGGATCTCCATCTCCAACATGCTGTCCTGGAATGGCGGCTCTATCAAAAAGCCAATGCTCATCACCAGCAACCGCACCATCAAAAAAGAGGCATGTGAGATGTTCAAACTGGTACAGAGCTACATGGGAGATCGCCAGACTCGCATGGACCGGAATCATGTGGCATTGGTCACAGTCACCAAGTGCTGGAGCATGCAAGGTTTACGGGATGAGCTCTATATACAACTGATACGGCAGACAACAGATAATACATGTTACCGAAGCCTGGCATGGGGCTGGGAACTGATGGCCATCAGTCTGGCCTTTTTCTCCCCATCACCCAAATTTCAGTCTTACCTGGAAGGTTACATTTATCGCCACCTCGACAGTGATGAAAACAGTAAGTGCCTCATGCACACTCACTTTGGCCCCAGCAGCATTCTGGTGGGTTGTGCCACTTATTTAGGGTTGTCTGTTTTTTAAAAACAAAGGTAGTCACCAGCCAGTACTGTGGTTTCTGTCAGTGAGAGCACCATGTGCTGGGCGAGTTCATCCTTCCCTGGTGGGATGAAACTGCCACCAGCTGGTCTCCCTGCAATTCTCACTTGTGTCTGGCAAAGAAACGCCAGCCCTAGACTGTGCTCATCTCAATGATCAGCATGGCAAGATCAGCCCTGGAAAGAGCTGATTTGGACCTGCTGAGGGTGAAGTTTCCTTGGGTTCTCTGAAGACATGATTTACTTCAAAGTTCCTTAAAGCAGGCAAAAAAAAAAAAGATTAATATTAGTACAGAATTTTTAAGGGAGCCATTGCAAACATTATGAACAGACGTTAGCTTAGCAAATAGTAGGGGATAATGAAGGATGCAGGCTTTTGTTGTGAATAGGTGGGATTTATCTGTCTGTCAGAAGCCTTGGGGACCAGCCCAGGATGTAGTCTGTTATTACCCCAATTTTAAATTGCTATAGTGTCCTGTAAAAAAAAAAAAAAAAAAAAGCCAAGTGCCAGCCTGGAGAGTATTTATTGGCTGATTTGTCACCATTTCAGCAGTGCTTGCTGGGTCTTTTCCAGTCTCAGGGGAGAAACCAGAGCACCTGTTTCCACTTGGGGCTTAAAAGGCAGGTTAAAACCCCACAGATCTCCAAGGCAGGTGCAGAAGTTCTGCCCCAGCACCTCTCTAACCCTGCTAGTGAGTGTGGCGGGGGAGGTGGGTCCTAGGGGCAGCAGTGCTGCAATGCCAACCTTTGCCTTCTGGTTCCATGCTTGTAGCCTTAACGTGAGATTCCTTCACTGAATTCTGGATGTGCAGCACTGGGTTGGGTATTCAGGAGGATCCCAGACCCTTGTAATTTCTCCCCAAAACCATTCCCTCCAGGTATACTTGGCCCAGAGGTGAAAAATCACCCAGCCAGCATCAGAGACCAGGCAGCAAGGAGGAGGAAGCTGAACTATTTGAGTGGGTTGTTCCTTCTGCTGGTGTTTAGGCAGTAAGTTTATTTGGGTATAAGCTTGCTGCCTGGAGCCCCTTCTCAAATATTTGGTCTTTTTGAGAAGTTGAGGAATGTTCTGGGCTCCTCACTTAGATGCATTTGGAGCTGGCTGGGGTACAGGACCTTTCCCTGAGCTCCTCATGCTGGAGTTAGGCTGGCTACCGTGTCTAAGGGCATTTCTGGGCTTTGGTATTTTATCATTCCACATTATTAATCCAGAGCCTCTTGAATTTTCAGTTGCCCAGCGCATCAAGGAGCTTGTGGATCTTAAAACCAAGAAGAACTCAAAATCCAGGAAAAAGAGGAAACAAAACACCGAGGATGAAGGTAAATGGAGGCATAGCATGCAGGGAGCTGAGAGGGAGGATGGCACTTGTCTCATACAGGCAGGGATGCTGAGGTCTGCTGAAAATCAGACTATTTCTTTAAGTGCATAGGCTTAGATTCTGGATGGCCGGTGTGTGGTGTGAGAGGTTTGACCAGATGTCATGGGTTAAAGTTAACTTAAAG